>NW_024349519.1:13479046-13564318 GCF_902729225.1 Pteropus medius | reverse complement strand
AACACCTTGAAACAAAGCCTATATCTTACCTTTTGTAACCCCTCCCCGCCCCCAAAAGACTATCTTTTAGAAGTGTCGGTAAATATTTATTGATTGGATTTGACTTCTCTGAGAATGATCTATGTTCTCTACCTTATTAGCACCACAGAGGATCCAACTGAAGATCTCAAGGTTCATATGATAAACATAAAAGTGTAAGGCTTTGGAGAGCCCAAGCCCAGAAAGCTGGGGGTTTGTTTGGAATCATGTTGTGCTCCTTCTCTACCTCTGCCCCAGGAACTACATGGATATTAGCATCGAACACTGATCCAAAGAGTAAGATCAAGGAGACTGAAAATTCTGTAATACAATAAATCTCTTTCTCCTTGATATTTGCACGTGAGTGCACTTCTCTGCTGAGATCCACAAAGTTTGCCTTAGCTACAAAACATGCATTTTATATTATTACTCTCAGGAAAGATAGTGGCCACAAAAAAAATTGGTATGTTAGATAGTTCACTCACTTATTCATTTAACAAACACCTTTTTTTTTTTTCTTTTGAGAACTTATTACCAGCCTCTGTATTAGGCACAGGAAATATAAAGTTGAAGAAGAAATTATTCCTGCCCTCGAGTTTCTCATTAGCAGACATGCTATCACTTCTTCAAATTTGGTAGCAGTTATTTCTGTGTGGTCATTGGGTTTAGACCTCAAACAATCACCTGGAGTGTCTGTTCTAGAACTGTGTTTTGCTGTGCACATTTTGCTGGTTTTGGTGGTAAGAAGTATAGTTTCACCTTTTATTCAATGTCTAGCCTAAGGTGATTCACTTAGCTCAGCTTCTACATTACTAAAATGGGAATTAATACTGCTAGCCTACTTCTAGTACAAGCTATAAAATCCATTACCCATGTGTGAGGCATAATTCTGACAGCCTAAGCTGGAGAATATCATTAGCTAAAGTATAGTAAGATTGGGTGAGGTGGTTAAGAGGTTTCTGAATGAGTCAGGCCTCTGGCACTAAATTTATTAATGAGTCATTTTCCTTGCCTAGCAGACACTGTGGCAGAAAGTGAAAGAAGAAGAAACCATTCAATATCTGTTTTTAAAAAATGTATTCTGACTTTCAGTTCATCACAGTAGATTTCAACATATTTTAGTATTTTAGACCTAATACTTGTCACCAAAGCATTCTCCTGGTTTCTCTCAATTTGGAAAATGCAAGTGAGGTCTTTTCTCTAGGGGGAATTGGTTTTCATCTCTTTCCAGGGATTTTAGAAAATAAATTCCTTGTGGCCAGACATGGCATCTATTACCTTGCTCTATGCAGTACCTAAAATTCAAATCCGATTATTCCAGCCTTTACTAAGAGATTCTTAATGATGACGATGATGACAACTCACTGCCCTCACATTCACTTGCCTTATATGACTTTACTGGCTTTCATCTCCATTTCTTACCAGCTTTCGATTTGCATAGCTATATGCTTTGTCTCTTTGTAGAATATTTCCCAACTAAGATCTCAAATTGGTCCTTTCATTTTTCTATGACAACCTCCTTATCTATCCTCTCTTTCCTTTACTTGTAAGAACTAAAAACCCTCTCTTACCCTTACGCTAGCTTCAGTCACTTGTCATTCTTTCTACGACACCATCATAGAGGAGTGCTTCTGACTCCACTTGATGCTCCATTCAGCTTGAGCTCTGTGGTCAGCTGTTATAACATTGCTGCCATCATCCTAGACTCCTCCATCCATTTTACAACTTTCCATGTCCATCATGCCAACCCCAAACCTTGGTCTGCACTCACTATGCTCTCTGGACCTGCCCTTGACCATCTGAGACTGTGGAAAAAAGACTCAAAACTTAGGGGATTTGTCTTCTGAAAATTTACACTTTAAACTTCAACTGATCTGCAGCAGCGGGGTGATTTAAAAATTCTGTCAGAAGACTTAAAACATTCCTCCAGCCAATATTTCTAAATGCTCCATCTTCTTCAAATCTCCTATCTACAGTTCCTTGATCTTCACAAATTAATTTGGCTTCTTAATTTATAGAAAATACTAATGCTATTCCATAAATCTTTTTTCTCTCTCTCTATATATGCATATGTGTGTGCATCTGCATACATCTATCTATCTATCATCTATCTATCTATCTATCCATCCAACTATAACTCCTTACCACATCTGTCTTGGCTCAGGCTTCATGGCAGACTTGAAGCTACACTGTCCAGATCCCCCTTGAAGGAACGACTTGCTGCTCCATTGTGGGCAATGTGATCTGCTGGCAGTCATCAGTGTCAGCCCCTTCAGGGTCTGCCTCAGCTGTAGAGTCTCCTTGCCTGATCTCGCATCCCTGTAGGGGTGGCCCACATCTACCGGAAAGCAAATAAAGTCCTAGCTATGGCAGGTGACTGCAGGATGACTGATGAGCAATCCCAGCTTTTGGGTTCCCAAACACATTTAACTTTTTCTATCTAATCCTACTCCTTCTATAGGCATTGGTCCCTAATACATATCGTGATTCCAAACTATTTCTGTGTCTCCTTTTGGAGAATCCAACCTAGGAATGTTCCCATAAAATAAGCAGTAAGTTAGGTTTTGACTGCCTTCGGCAGTGAGGAGATCATGGCTGTTGGAAAGTGAATCACAGATAGCCCCTGGCACAAGGTGATAATCCAGTTCTTAAAACTTTTACCAGGGGCGAATTGAGAAGGTGTGCTGGTGGAAGAGGATGCACTAGAAGGTGTAGTGTATCAGGCATTTGAGATATATGGAAGAAATAGTAGTTATAAGGCCTTTGGACTCAGACAGAATTACACCACTACTTTTCTTGGGTCTCCAGCTTACAGATGGCAGATCACGGGACTCCTCAGCCTCTATAATCATACATATAATCTCCTACTGGTTCCAGTGGGTAAGAAGAGAGGGGATAAATAGACAGAGCACAGAGGTGTTCTAGGGTAGTATCTACTCTGTATATTACTCTAATGGTAGATATATGTCATTAAAAATTTGTCTAAACCCATAGAGTGTACAGCACCAAGCATGAACCCTAAGACAAACCATGGACCCTGGGTGATAAAATATGTGCCATTGTAGGTTCATCGATTGTGACAAATATACCACTCTGGTGGGAGATATGGGCAATGAGTATGGCTATGCACACGTGATGGCAGGGGTGTCTTGAAACTCTCTGTACCTTCTCTCAATTTTGCTGTGAATCTAAAACTGCTTTAATGAATAAAACCTATTAAACCTCTTCATGTTCCATACATTGTTATTTTTAATAATGAAAAACTAGAAACTACTTAAATGTAGAGCAACGAAGGACGGGTCATTAGAACAGAGGACTTTGGTGTGATGGCTGTATTAGCATTTACAACTAGGTTTCCTGCTCTGGACCTAACCTGCCCTCCAGGCCTTTCTAAAATCTCCCTAACCTAAGCATTTCTGGGTGTCTGCAAAGTTCTCTCACAGGAACTCAGGAGTCAGTCCATCGGATACAATCACTCGTGGTTTTTGCTCTATTTTTTCATGCTCCCGCTCTTCTTCCTCAGAGTCTTGTATTCACAAAACCCTTTGAAGGAATCCTGCTGCTGCCATTAGTGGCAAGACCTGTCATGAGCATTGCCTGGGTCCGTGCTGAGAGTATGCTTCCAAAGTCACAAATCTGCTGATCTGCAGAGCGTCAGAGCAGAGTTGAGTCTCAGTAGAAGTGGCTGGAATCCCCCTTTTCCCCAGAGCTCAAAAGCACTCTCGAGGTTCTTACAGGAATCGAATGCTATGCCATCCCTCCCTTGTCCGGATCCCTCCCAGCTTGCTCTCTGTCTCAGGGACTCCTCTCCAAATTCCATCATCATCTTTCAGCTAAAAACCAAAAGCCTTCTTAAAACTCAACCTCCTGCAAACAGATACTGAAAGTAGTTCCTAGCCTCTGGTTCTATAAACAGCCCCCTGAATTTTGGGGATATTTGTGATTAGCTATGTTATGTGTTTGTTATTTATATATGCAGATAATTGACTCAACAGTTATACTACAGCTTGTGTCTCTGCAGTGTGTTTATTTTGTTTCATTTTTATATACTAGGCTCATTTGTAAATGCAGAGGATGAACTGATCTACCCTCCTAGGTCAGGAGTCCTCTTCCCACTGTGGGAATGAGTCAATGCTCTTCCACTCTCTCTTAGCCCTTGTGTTAAGTGATGCTGGCACCTAAAGGGACATCTGGGCTTCAACTCCCATTGTTTAAGGATCAGAGCAAAGCAAAGCACCATGTCTATGGAGGACCTGAATTCGTAGGCACCATTCCAGGGAACATCCAGGGACAATAAACCAATGGAAGCATGACCCACCATAGACCAGCTTCAGACATTCCCCCATGCTGGTCCAACCACCTGCAGAAACTCATTATGCTGGCCAACTATGGGTTACCTGAATTTAATTCAGTATACTGAATAATGGATGAAGTAGACAAAAAGCCTTCATTTTAGGGCCAATTTGTGTCACTAGGGGTTTTCTTAGTCAGTGAGGGTATTCTAGTGCCTTACAAGGCAGCTTGGGTTTTATGTTTGGGTCATAATGAATCAGCATTTTTGTTTTGATCCAGTTCAGCAGTTATGTATATGAGTCTCAGGTGGACACCTGGATATGCCCATGTCACAGCTTCATTGCAAATTATGTCGTGAAGGAGAACTTTACAAATCATTCTCTAATCAATTCCAAAAAAGAAAAAAAGGCATAATTATACAACATTCAGTATCACCAATTACCAAAGCCATGAATGTGAACCAGTCATTCCAAAATTTAATATCCACAAACTCAAGTGCAAGTAGACTCTTTTAATTTTTTAAAATTATTTGGAAATAATGGGCCCCAGGGAAGAGAGTGCTCTCAGCCTTGTGATCTGAGCAAGGTTCAGGAGCTGGAGCAGTTTGGCTGAGTCACTGCTGGCTGCATGACCCCATGAACATCACCTGACCTCCACATGCTTCAGCTGGCCCAGCTGTAAAGATGAGTAAATGTGGCCTGGAAGGTCCTGAGGTGCAGAGACAGCCTTCTGCACATGGCTGCCCTGGGATTACCTTTGGGGATGCAGGTTAGCTCCATCAGAGACAGGGGTACCCTAACAGAGAATCCCAGAGTAGCCTCATCTAAAAGCCACCTCTGGAAAAGGGACCCTTTTATGCTCTATGAGTAGAGGATTAACTGGTAAAAACTTTCGAAGCCTTAAAAATTGATTGTATGATTTCACTTGAGTAAATTCGTTCTTAGAAAATAATTAGAGATGCACGCAAATATTTATGTTCAGCAATATTCATCATGGTATTATCTTTAATGATAAAACTCTAGAAAACATCTAAATGTTAAACTGTAAAGCATTATTAAATAAAACATGGTACATCTATATGTTGGGATACTGGATAACTGTTCGAAAAAATCACTGTACCAGAATAATTAATGATGTGGGGAAATGTCCACAATAGAATAGTAAACAGAAAAGGATTATCAAACAACATCATTGGAATAATCCAATTTATTGAAAACTATAGACTCCCACACATATCGACAAATGGCTGCAAGGACACACACTAAATTATTAACAGTGTTTAGTCTCTGGGTCTTAGAATTATGAGCCTGATTTTTATTCATGATTTTTCCTGTATGTTCCAAATTTTTCACAATGAACATGTGTTCTTTTTGCCATAAATATCAATTTCCTGAATCTCTGTTAACTCGGACTGTCGTACGTGGGGCCAACCTGCATGCATACCTAGGGAGCAAATGAATACAGTGACACATCTGTGAACCGAGGCTTGAGCAATTCCAACCCTGGAGGTTCTCCTGCCTGGGAACAGAGGGGGATTTTTGTTTGAGGAGTCTGAACCTGGAAGAATGATGACTCTGTGGGTGGTTTTTTAGATCCTCAGTGCACATGGCTTTCAGCCCTGACTCTGCCCTAAAATTCTGGTTTACTGACCAAGGCTGAAGAGTGAATTTGCCTCAGCAGCTAATTCCCCTACATAAGCCCATGGTTTACTCTGTATCTATTTAATATCTATTAAGCAACACCTGATCTTGTTCACCAGGAAGTATGTTCCAACAGAAACCTTTCTTTCCAAGTTAAGCAAACACCCTTGGTAAGGGGCCCTAATGCCTAGGAATTTTGCAGTCAACTTTTTAAGCATTAAATTTGCAAGAATGTCCTGAGTCACAATACCACAGTTGACTGGATGGTGATTTCACTGTGGTGTATCCTGTATAGGAACAAAATTTTTTAAATGGACATTTGCCTTTGAGAAGAAAGCTGCTTCCTCCATAATTCATAATGAGAAGAAAACAGGTAATTTATGAGATAATCAAAGCACTTCATCTATAGAGCTTTCCAAGTGATATTTTCTGAAGCAACAGAGTTATTCTTAAATCCCCTTACCAAAGCCAAGAGACAGGAACAATAAATAATCTCAACATTCCTGATATCTGGCTTTGAGATGTAGTGTGTCATTTGCCTTGCTTAGGTCAACTGTGAGCATGTGTCTTCCCTGAGTATATTTGTTGAAGATGGCCCAGGGGCATGCCAAGGAAGCAGAGAAGGCAGTCTAAAGCATACTTAACATTGTTGCAGATAAGTCACAATGTGAAATAGGAGCAATGCTATCTCCATTTCATTAAAAGAAATTGAAGAATCCATCAGAATTTAATAAATTTTATTTAACATCTACTTTGTGTTAAGTACTGTTTCAGGCACTGGAGAACTAGCAGTGAACATAGCAGATAAAGTCTTTGCCCTACAAAGGTTTACATCCTCTTGAGAGGAAACAAGAAACAGATTCATAATATATTGATAACTGATGTGAAGAAAGATAAGGCAGGGCAAAGGGACAGAGAATAAGGGAGGTGCAATTTTAAATGGAGTACCTAGGGGAGCTTTCTCTGATAAGCTGACATATGACGAGAGACACAAAGGCAGCGAGGAAGTGAGCCAGGTGAATCCTTGCAGGATAATGTTTGAAGTAGAGAAGAGGACAACTGAAAGGCCTTGAGGTGGGAACACGTCATGATGTGTTAGAGGATCAGCAAAGATGACAGTGTAGCTGAAGGTACTGATAAGGGCTTTGGTCTTTGCTCTGAATCAGATAAGAAGCCACTGGAGGGTTCTAAGCCGAGGAATGACATGATATGACTTATCTATGCGTTAGGGGTAGGCATAGTCATGGATGGGAGCTTGGTAACCAGTTAGAATGCTATTGTTACCATTAGTGTGATCATGATTAAACCAGGCTTGACACAATGAAAATATAAGAAATGGAGCAATTTCAAAGGAAGATATGAAAGGACTGGCTGATATATTCAATATGGGAGGTAAAAAGAAAAGATGAATAAAGGTAAAATTATTTTCTGAAATAAAAATGGGGTGGGAGGAATTCACAATAAGTTTTGGATATACAGTCAATTCTCATTATTTGCAATACTTATGTTCTACAAAGTCACCAAAAATACTGTATTAATGAATACTGAACCATTCTCAAGAGAAATACAGGGTTAACTTCCTGTGAGGCCCTGGTAGTAAATGTTATTGTCAACTGATCAATATATAGCCTTGTTTTATGTATGCTTTAGTTTAAAAATACCTTATTTAACATATATTGCTCATTCATTATCACTGAATTCATGGCCAACAGCATACACACAGCACCCATTCATCTAACTCATTAAACTTATCTAACACATGTATTTTCTCCAAAAGGCATATCACAGCCTTCTTGCACTGAAGAACACCAGATAGCACTTCAGCACAGCACTTTAGAAGCAATTTAAACCCCAAAATTACCAACAAAAAAGCACAAAAATGCAAAAAAAATGTGGCATTACATAGTTCACAAAAGGATGCTTACTTACATCATGAGAGCTGAAATGAGGAGACAGCACACTGCCGCATTCAACCTCAGCTGGAACATACATGTCCAATGACAAATTTTTTGCAACTCGGCACATGTCTGCAAATGACTGAAAGCACTGTGAGTATTGACTTTTGGAGTCACAAATAAATTTTAGCAAATAGGCAAATTTGCATATATTGGATCTGAGAATAATGAGGGTTTACTCTATTAAGATTGAGAGGCCTATTATTCATCTAAGAGGAGATATGAACAATGAGTTAGATTCTGGGGGATTCTAGGGAAATGTTGGGGCTAGAGCTATTGATTTGGGAGTTAATGCCATGTATCTAAATCTATATTCATAGCTAACATGAGACTAGATGTAATTATCTAGGGGGTAGAGAAAAAGGAGAGATATGTTCCAGAGACTGAACCCTGGGGGACTCTAGTGAGGAAGTTCCCGCAAAAGAGACTTAGAAAGAGTAGCCAGTAGAGCAAGAAAAACAAACAAACAAACAAACAAACAAAGAAGAGTTGTGTTTCAGAATGAGGGAGTTGAGAATGGATCAAATGCTGCTGAAAAGTTGTGTCCCAATGTTGAGAGGACCTTTAAAATTAATCTTTAGATTAGGAAAGATGGAAGTCACTGGTAATTTTGGTGAACAATTTCATTGGAATAATAGGGATAAACATCTCACTGGAGTGGGCCAAAGAGCAAATGCACAATTCTTTCCTGGAGTTTCTATGTAAATGAGAGCAAAGGAATAAGGTCAAAACTAAAGGAGGATGTAGAATCAAGGATTCTTTTTCAAGGGAGCTATGACAATGTACATGTATGCTGAGGAGAAGAGCTAATGGAGGGGGGATGATCAATGATAAGAGAAGAGACAAGCACATTTGTAACTCATTTAACTTCACATCAATTGTATATGGTTGATATATTACTATCTTCATCTATGGGTGAGAAAAATGAGGTACAGAAAGGCCAGAAACTTGTTCACAATCACTTGGTGAGTAAGTGGCAGAAACCAGGGTGCAAATCCTGGCCCTCTACTTCTGGAGCCTGTGCTTTTAAGTGCTATACTGCACTTCTGCAACTTTAGGTTCTGATCAATTCACGTATATTGATTACCTTGTACCTAGCAGTCACCACCTGAGGTTGAATGGTGAGAGGAAGAAAGAGTGAAATCCCAGACTTCTGCCTTTCCACTCAGACACTCTTAGAAACATCACGTTTCGCTCTCAAAGGCAAGCTGGGGAGAAATGCTGCTGCTGCATTTTGAGTAAAGCCCATGAAGTCCATGTCACTGCTAATACCTGATTCTTCTAGAACATGTCTCACCTTCAGAGGTCAATTTCGAAGCACAGGGGAAATAAAATTTAATCCTTGGGGTCATTCCCAAATCAAGAATTTAATTAAGCTTCTCATAAATTTTTCCTGTTCTTATTTTGGTCCCACGTGAGGGATTTCTGAGAAAATAGCTCAGCTTTTTCCAAAATGTATGCAGCTTGGCATCCCTCGGACCCTGTCTACGGTAGTTAAATAAATCACTTGTTGCTAAACAGAGCAATTTATTCCCCTGACATCTACATGGTCCTCCTGGTTTATTTTAAAATATATCAACTAACTTGCCACAACTGCCATTGCTTTTAATGAGTCTGACACATCCAATTTCAATAGCTCAATGAAAATGTCACATAATAAAATAAGAGGCAGGCAGAGCAAGCGAGGAGAGTTGGTGTGTAGACACGCCCTTGGAAAGCAAACAATGAAAACCCTTGTTCAGGTAGGATTCAGGAAAGGGTCTTCCTGCCAGCAGTTTGGGAAACTGATTAGATCACATGGAAATAAATCTTTTTACATTTTCTCCTCTATGTGTTATTTTAGCTAATACAATCTACTCACTCTCCCAAGCTATTTCACTTGAAGTGAAATCACCACCACCTGGCTGTCTAGTACTTTTAATTTTTCATTTCCATGAAAATATTTATTTAGGAATGTAGTCATGTTATTTAACAAAGAATTCTGCAATGTTAGATGCGTGGCATCCATTTATTCACCCTACAAATAAATAGACGCAGTGACTCTGTGCTACCACGCACTGAGCATTGCGATGAACATCAGGATCACAGGACTTACTAAGACCAGCTCCAACCTCAGTGGGTCTGCAGTCTCATGAGGATGAGCTCTGTCTACAGGAAAAGGTAGAAGGCGGTCCAGTCTTAGCTCCTCTGGTAACTGTGTGATAATTAAGACAAGTGACTTTGATTCCTCATCCCTAAAATTGAAAAGATATTAAATATTACCTTGGAAGGATATTAAATACCTACCTTGAGGATGGCTAGGGGGATTAAAAGTAACAACATACGTCAAAGCACTGTAAACGTGATACGAATCTTGGTTCTTCTTAACTGAACTCAAAGTACACCCCGATTATTACGTCTCCACCTATAATGCTCAGGAAATAAATTCTGTTGCCAAATATCTACTATCCATTATTAATGTCTTTACAGTGGAGCTATCCGGCATGGGAAATAAGGTGTTAGGGGTGATATTATTGTGCCTCAGGAATTGCAGTGTCTACTGTAATATTCATCTGGAAGCATGGTTGATTTCTGAAACTCAACAGGTCAAAAACATACCCACTGTTATGAATTTTCTCTCCCTACTAGTGTCATCTACCCTCTCTCCCAAATTAGAAACTTAAGGTAATCCTCAACAGCTCTCCCTCTATTGGTCTGGATCTGGGCCTCCTTCGTATCTCTTGGATCTGTCCACACTTCTTCATCAGACCACCACTACCGCGGTACAGGCCTTCCGTGTTCTCGATTGGGTCTTTGCAACAACCTCCCAGCTAACTGACCTTCTTGTTGATACCTTCTTCTTCTCCACTCCATACCTCACTCTGCCTCTAGTTACATGGCTAAAAAATATGATCATGTTCTGCTTCATGTATAAAAGCTTTTTCTGTGCTTCCTCCCCCCGCCCCACACGCACCCCATTTCTCCTCAGGATAATAATCTATAATAATTTCATAGCCTAGCTTTTGCTACTCCTCCACAACACACCAGCCACATGTGACTTTGGCCATTCCATAAACACCATTCATTTTCTTCTCCTCTCATTCTGTTTGCTTTCACTCTGCTTGTGACTTCAAATTCCTATTCCCTCTGAGCCCTTTCCTTGGCCACTTCTAACTTCCCATTCAATTATTCAAATGTTATTTCCTCTGTGCAACCTCTCTTAGCACTTTGGACATAGCACCTTCTTCCTCTGAGCTTCCATGGTCCCTTCTGTACTCTGACCATTGTATTTATGACATATTGAAAGATGTATTGACTTGTATCACTCCTGTGAGCTCCTCAAGAACTGTAAATAGATTTTATTTTCTTTGTATCTCCAGTGTCTTGCTCAGTGCCTGAAACAATGTTTGACCCTGACAGATGTTTGATGGATACACATAGGTATCAAGAGGTAGAGCTTGTCTCCATTACCTCCTATCCCTTAGGCATTTGTCCTAGATCTTCATCTTTTGAGAAATGCCTACCTTTCCTCCTACCTTTAACTATTTTCCTCCTGCCTTTAACTATTAAACAGTACTGTTCCATGCCCATCTCTCTTCGAACATGACTTCTCCTATATTTCCTATTTGTTTTTCAGGGTACAGGAGAGCATGAAGGTTGAGCATAGATTTTAGAATCAGACTGCTTAAAGTCTGATTTTTTTTTTTTTACAATATTGTTGTCTGTGGGGAGACAAAAGAGATTTTTATGTATCATATGCATTAATTGTGACTTTTTTTTTGTTTTTTGTTTTTACATTGAATTCATCAAGGTTCAGATCTTTTTGAAGCCAGAAAATTGGAGCCTACAATTATGAAGTGAGCCTGATCTCCTGGCTCACCTGGTTGGCGTGGGGCAGCAGCCAGCCTGCAGTTCTCCAGCTCACATCAGATCTCCTCCTTCAGCTTCTCTGAATCCTGGGTCAGATATACATACAAGTCCCAGGTGAAGGGCACCAGCTTCTTTTCTAGGTCACATGGACTATGGAGTTTGGAGATGGTGAGAGCTAGATGCAAATTTTAGTTTGTCCTCATGGGTTCCAGTTTGTCCTTGCTCTTCCCTGCTTCACACCTAGCCTGTCTTCCTGATTGCCAGCCCCGATGACTTACAGTGACTTCAGACCCACCACCAGAGGCAGAAGTGCAAGCCTTCCATAGAGTTCTTCACCAGTTCTTCACTATAATTGCATGATGCCAAATCCTTGAAATAAATCTCTCAGTTCATGTTAACCATTATGATTTTGCTTCTCTGATAAAATCCAATTGATAAAAAATATATTAATATTTTTTATAAAGCTGGGTCTAATTTTAAGATATTGTCTTCACAAAATGTGTATTTAAATATACTGCTGAGAAGACCAGAATCACAAAGAAACATTTGATTCATGTTGAAAGAGAAGGAACACGTTGTGGCACACAGAAAGGCAGATACAATTGTCCAAAGTGAAGACAGTTATAAAAACAAAACTAAAAGCACAGTTATGTGAAAAGGGAGCCTCAGAAGCTTTTTCCTGTACAAATCAATTTTAGGGGAGGAGAACTTTGAAAGGATGTGCTGGAGTGGCTTGCAAAGGAAATCCACAATTGTATCCGTGTTTCCGCAGATATAAGAGGGCTAACTCTACCTGGAGCTGATTTTCTCTTCAAGGACCAGAGTTAAAAGGAAACAGTCTTCTTTAGGAGAAAATCCACATCAAAGTGTAAAACTAGAATTTTCTGTTAAATTGAGTCAAAAAGAGTTCAACAACTAATCTCTGTTTCTATAAACTTTCTACCTGCAAAAAGTTTGGCTTTCGTGTTTCTTTGCCATGAAGCTGACTTCAGATGATGTGCCGGCACCTCTGCCATTGGGAAGGGACATAGAAGAGGTTAAAGTACATTGATTTCTGGCCTATGGTTGTGCTTTGAAGGCTAGGCCTCCTAAGACAAAAAGCACTGGGGCTAACCAGTCAAAGGCAGGGTTACTTGTAGATGGCCATCACAGTCCCTTCCACACGAAGACTCCTGCTTTTGTGCCAATTACTCTCACTGGAAGAAGAACACATTGTCCAATTCGCCTCCTCCAACTTTCCTTTGATACCAAACAAAACAAAATTCTTGCCACACTGCTTCAAGGAACTGTCGCACACTGGAAAAAGCTCACATGAGCAAAGGATTCTATTCATGGTTTGCATATGATTCCTAAGACTCATTTTGATTTCAGCTGTCACATGCTTTGTTCTTTCCTGAGGGATACTATCACTTGAAGCACTGGGCATTAAGAATCAGGAAATCCTTGATGAAAAAATAGCCTGTGCCCACGGAGCCCTTTCTGGGTATCAGATGCGATGCAGATATGCCAGTAGGTTTTGACTAATTGGGGATTTTGCCAACTCCCAATAAACACTGGGCACAATGGTTTATCTGGATTAGCTCATCAGTGTAGTTCAAGCCATCAGATTTTTTGTCCCCCATGTTTTGCTATGTAAAATAACAATATTAACATAGTAAAAATGAATAAAGCATAATAACGATGAAGTTATACATATCCAATTTTATTAATAATTTATAAATTATACTTGTCTTGACATATTATATTAGAATCATGCATTTGAGGCAAATATAGTAAACCTATATTGCGGGGGAAAAAGTCTACTGGTGATATGAGAAGCATTGGTATGATAATTTTATAAATTATTCAAGTTTGTAGAAACCCACCAGTTTAGAGATGATACCTGGATTTGTTTTCAGATTTCTCAAGTTTCACAAGCATTTTAGCTCCTCTGCTTGGTTTTGGTATTGTGTGTTTTCTTCTATTAAATGAAATAGCTTTAAAAAGAATTATTTCGGAGATAGCAAATAAGTGACTAGAAGGCCTCAAGTGGCCTCCAAGATTTTCTAAAAGCTGGAATTGTCAAATTTTGCAAATGGAAAGTACGCTGTGGCCTCCCCACTCCCTACGTATGGTGTGCACTCCACAGTTCCACCCATTTTAGTGACTTGCCAGGCTCCTGTAGGCTTCTGTGTTTGTGTTTCAGATGCCTGCTCCACATTGTATCATGTGTCATGGCATACTGCGGTCTGTGGGTTAGAATAAGCCAATTTGTTGTTCTGTATAGATTTAAAACCCACTGAGGGAACACATTTCTTATAGCTGCTCTTCCACAAAGTTCTTTGCAGGTGTAAGGATTATCTCTTGAATCCGTAATCTGTTACATCATTATGCCCGTACAATATTTACTTACTTGTGTCCCAGTCTACTGGGCCCCTAGAGGGATAGTTCTTTTTTTCCTATTATCTATTATTTACTCTTTCTTTTCCTCAATCATAGTGAAGTCCCAATCTTGACCTTCCCTAACCCCAGATCCCCAACCTTTCCACTCATCTCAGTACTGGAGTATGGGGGTACTGCATTACTGTTCATAATAAAACAATTATAAACTAAAACGAGTAGTCAAAACACTGAGTTGTGAGTGGAGAATATGGAAATAAGCACACAGTTAGTTCTGCCTTGAATCAAATACCTTTCTGATATTATCAAGATCTACTAGAAACTGCATTCTCGTCATCAATAGAAAAACTTCAAAATACAAGAAAATAAGCCCTTTCTAAAGGAACTTTATAAGGGGTAAAATATATGATAAAATTTACATTTATACAATTTATTTATTAATATTACAGTCTTATATGATACAAATATTTTCTCATCTAAAATGATATTTATGAAACATAATTTCATTAAACTCTTGGGCCTCAGAATGGACCATGGGGAATAAAATCCTTTTAAAATTAAAAATTATATTCAGCAGAAACTCATACTTTAACCTGATGCAGATTTTAATAACTACACACTAAAACACTTCCCTTAACGTCAAAATCAGGGATGACTATATTTAATGTTACTATATAAATATGAGAATATCAATTGATACTCGCCTAGGTCAAATATTCCAGTTGCATTACAAACACACATAACAAATATAAATTTATATCAGATGTCAAATTTCTGCATTATTATAATTTCTGTCATGAATGTAATAGCCTGCAAAATAAAATGCCTTGTTTGTTTGCTTGCTTTTGTTCATTTTGTCTAATAATCTCTAAATAGGCAGGAAAAAAAGAGCACAACCTAGAAATATTTCAATTTTAAACAAATAAGGATCTTGTTAGTTGTAATCTTTTTTGGCTACTTCCCATAGGAGACAATATGCTGTGAAATGGTGAGCTGCCACTACTAACAGTTGGAGAGGTTAGGCCATATCTTGATAGTATGGCTTATTCCCGATAAAAAAAGAACTATCAGAGTGTCAGAAAAGACTGGATTGTTTATCGGACAGGTTGCTCTCATATGTACAAATTAATGTATTTTCTTGATGTTCATACTTCAAAAATATTTTATTTTGTGCTAAAACAGAGATAGGTTCCTGTACTGGAATACGGTCAATATTTATCATTTTTCTCCTCTTTTCTCTACCTACAAAACTCCTTCTAATTAAAATATTTTCAAGTATACTTTTTATCTAATAAGGTTATAACAATGATGGTTTTTAATTGAAACAATGGCTGCTTTGGTCTGTTTTGAATTTAATGAAGACATTTTAAAAAATCAAATATGCGACATAGTTTAAAGTTGTGATAAAGAATTAAGGGTAATTGAGTGACAGTAGAATTTTTCATATATTTATTGAATGCCTTCTAGGTTTAAAATTCCATGTTACATGTAGATCTATCCCAATTTCTTCATCTTTTCGGGTCATGGTTTTTCAGTGATATGTCAGGAAAAATACTTTCACATCAGAGTGAAGAATTCTTAACTTGAGGAGGAACTGTGGATGCAGGGGAAGTACCGGTAGATTCGGCAGAAAAATTTGTTGTTCCAGGTTTCAACAGTTTCACTCCAAGTCTATATTTTAACAGTGTGCAGAAGAAGGATTGGTTCAGGCATCCTTCATAATCTACTTATGATCATGATTAGAGTATTTTAGGAACCAATAGCTTAAACTATATTAAAACAACCCAAAAGTTTTAAAAATGGTTACAGCCAACCTTTTCCAGACCTCAACCCTTGGTGGTAATAACTTGAGACTTTAAAGATGCTGGAGGCGATTTTTTTTTTTCTTGTGGGGGCAGGGGCCAGAAGGTCAACTTGCAAAGCATCTCTCAGAGTCTGGTATCATGTGCCTTGCTCCTTTGCCACAAAGCGGTTACCCTAACACTTTCATTATCCAAGAATTTTGCTTCAACACTCTAAAAGCATTGTTTCTAAGAATAATATGAGTATGGCAGGTTATTTTCTTCTTCCACAAATTCCGATTGCACAATTTAACATAAAAACAACATAGGGAAGAGATTATTATCTTTCCTCTCTCATTGATACAGTTTAAGATATGCAATTGATATACTGCATTTTCTTGAGCATTCAATAAATTTCTTGGATTTTTTTTTCTAACTGCAGGGAAAAAAAACCACTCAGTTCCTTAAGGGCAGCAAACATGAATCAAAGAGCTTTTACTCCACATCTATAAAAGACCATGCCACCATCGTAAGTTTCTCAATATTTCCTGTCATCTTTAAGTGTTTTTATTTATTAATCTCAATATATTTTAAAGCAAATGTGTTTTTAGAAAACTCTTCCCTAGGGCTTACTGTCAGCTTTTTCTTCTCCAAATCTTTTAAAATCCCAGCCTACAAATGACTTAAAACATGCTTTTAACAAGTTATATGAAAATCTCTTATTGTACTCGATACTGACAGAGCCCCTCTGAATCCGGGAGAAAGCGACCACATTCCAGTTGTGTCGTCAGCGTGAGGGGCACACGCTACGAAGCACTAGTTCCTAGAGCCGTAAATCCATCGTGTTGCATGTTAGAAATAAGGAAATTGCCCTGTGACAGCTATGGTTTAGAAGCATTAACATTTTTCTTTGCAACGCTCAGGTTTATTCTTTTTAGTTATTTTCTTTAGTAAAACTTAGCCACCCAAGTATGACTTCCTGCATCACTGACCTATATGCCAGAATTAAAAGAAATTCCAATCAACCATGACAAAGGTCGCAGTCAGCATTAAGACAAAACTGACTCTTATTGATTTAGCAAAAGGTGGTTCTCCCACCCTGCCTCTCCCTACCCTCTCCGTCCATCTGAGCAAGTTACTTCACGTTGCATTAAGTATATGTGATGTGTGCTTTCTAGCGGCTGCATTTTAAGTTTGGTCTTCTCAACCATGAAAACACAGTTATAAATTGTTCTCAGAGCTAAATCACTCAACATCTTGGCACTTGGTTGTTTTTAACTTTTCAACAATAGGCACTGTTCACTCCCGTCCATCTCAGTTCTTTATTCAGTGATCAGGCAGGACACTGATGAAAGGCTAGTCACGGCTTTCCCCCATGGTATCAGTGTGGTGGCATGTGATGATTCACATGGGGTGTGTTTGATCCGAGAAAGCCCAGTCTCTGCTTATTCTTCCTTTGTTCTGTCATCTGGGGGAAAAGAGAGAGTGTGTTGAGCTGATTTCCTCACTCTTTCCAAGTGCTGGTGGGCCACACAGTTTTGGGTTAACACTTCCCAACACCTACAGTCTGCCTGGCATCATATAGAATATATTTATCCAAAAAAGGGAAAATATTTTTTAAGTGAATTTCCATAAACGGAGGGAAAAAAGCAAACCCCTCTCTGTGGTTAAGAAACAGGAACCATGGTTCTTTTAAAGCAGCCCTTGCTTGTCACATAATCATCACTATCACCAGAGTCATTTTAACAGCTACCACAGTTACTTTTGATATTATTTTTACAGATGCTAACGATTTTACATGATGAAGGGGTTGATTATAGCATTGAAATGACAGATACTAATGATGATCTGCCTTTCCAATGAGTTTAGTAATTCCTATGCTGGTAGAAAATATGATTTTCTATCAAAAAGTACAAAGAGAAAGGTCTTTGTATTTTGGCATTGGTGCCCTTCTTCCCCCTTCTGTAGAAGAAGTGTCACAGGAGATGGGGAGGTGGGTAAGTAGAAGCCTCTGCTTGCTCAGATGTGGTTCTTGCAGCACAACGTGGGGTTTCTTTACTGGAGTTTGCAATTCTCTGTGGATTACAGTCTTGCCCCCAGGAGTCTCTGGGTGTCCCCTCACTCAAGGTAGTGAATGAGTCCACCCCGCCCAGCTCCATCTCCCTGAGCACACTGACCTGCTCCTTGAGCTCTGCCAGCTGACCCGACAGCTGTTTGACCAGACTCATGGTAGATTCCAACTTCTCCTGCAGGTTCCGAATTTCATTTTGCTCACTGTCACCTTCATTGCTAACAAGGGACATGGCTCGCATCCGAGGAAACCAGTCCAAATTCTTCTCCTAAAAGCAAATAAATGTTCAAGAATAAGGAAGTAAGTATGGAAGGGAGCCAGAAGTTCTGTAAAGAATATTTACAGGTGCTCATTCTTATTAACATTTAAATCAAAGTTTCTTAGCACTCGAAGCAAAAGGTACACTTTCTGGCCATGGGTGGTGGGCTGAAGGCGAGAATGAAGTGGGGGTTAGACACTGGTCTTCAAGAGCTGGGGGAAGATCTTAAATACTGGAACAAACTTCCCCTGGGCTCCCAGGGAGGTCCGGGATACAGCATTTAGAACCATACCCCAAACCCCGTGGGTATTCAGTGAATCTTGATGAATGATGAGATAGGGTCTGGAGGCTACAGAGAGCAGATCCAACTGTGTGTGAGCAAGTAAGTATAGGCATGAGCTGTTTATTCCTGCCCTAGGCACAAAAGGGAGAGAGGTGGAGGAATAAGAGGGTGGTAAAAGAAATGTTTCAGTTCCAGCCACCCACATTAGCTAACCTCCCACTTCCCTAAGACAGGCTTTGAGCTCTGCTCAGGAAGAAGGAAGGGCATGGCCCTAGGTTACTCTGTCTGTTCCCTTTGGAAACTTTTTATTACAGTGTGGGTGAGGTTTCAGAGTTAGACTTCCCCAGAGGGCAATAGCTGCTACCACTTCTGTTTTTCTAGGTGGACTGAGTGTGGAGGGATGTGTGTATGTGTGTGTGTGTGTGTACAAGCTTCCTCTCCATTGTGGTAGAGACAGAGGGTTAACCTGATACCCAGCTCTCTTGGAAACTGCCAGATTGCCTAAAGTCATAAATAGAATCACTGTGCATTACTTATATTCCATTTTCAATCCTCAAAAAAACTTGCAAGGTAAATTATATTATCCCCATTTTACAGATGAGGAAACAAGCAGCCGCAACAGTTTAATTACCCGTGTCATAAGCGAGGAAATGGGAGAGCTAATATTTGAAGCCAGATGAGTCTTTCTGTACCCTGATTTGCCGATTTCTCTAAGTCACCTTCTTTCAACTTCCCCAGCAGAGATCTTCCTGCTTAAGATTCTCTCCAGAAAAGCCTACTGCAGTGGCTATAAAGACTTCTGCCTGGTAGATCCCTAGAATGAGAGTCAATAGAGTACTTTCCTCCCCCAAGGTACAGAAAGGCCCAATCTATATATCTCCGCACTTCTGTCTCAGTCTTATCCAGCCCTTCCGCTTTTTTTTTTTTTTTTTTGGTAGCTGTTGTTGTCCTAGTCTGAGAATAACAAGTTCTTTATCCTTCCCTACCCACAATGGCAATGAAAAGGGCTGATAAAGGATTAAAGATAAAACATATTAGTTTTAAACTGCATTTAAACAGCTGTAGCTAATTAGCATTTCAAAGGAGAAAGGTAATATTCTGAAGTACAGAGTGACAGCCAAATTCATTCATTCAATCAATCCTTCAACATCTATTGCCAGGATTTTAGAACGAAAATCAGATAAGACAAGATGTCTGCTCTCAAGGAGCTTGTGGCTTAGGACAGCCTTCCAAGAAAAGCATATGATGCCCTGTGTATATCAAAATCTTCTGCGATTGCTTGTTAAAATTGCAGGTTTCAAACCCACCACCTCATACCAAATCAGAACCTCTTAAAGTTTGTGTACGATTCTTTCGTGCACTAAAGGTTAAGAACTCCTGTCTACGGAGACTGAGAAGATAAATTATAGCTGCTGGGTGGTGGCAGGGTAGGGAGGTGGAGTGAAAAAGTGCTAAAATAGCTGTTGTGGGGAACAGGAAGCCAAATAGGGGCCCCTTAAATGCCTGCAGGGCAACATGGATAGCCCAGGCTTGTAGTGACCCCAGCAAAGACTACTGTCCACCAACAGCTCAGGTAGATGTGCAGTTGAGGCAGAGAGCTGCACTGAGGACGGTGTGTCCCCTGGAATGGGCATCAGAAACACAAAAGTGTAGGGGAGCTGGGATGTCAGCAAAGTGGTGGCTGAGGAACATGAATGTGGGGACTAGCGGGAATAATGGAGAAGAACAGATCTATGAGCACAGAATTCTTTCAACAATCCAATGAACGTCAGTTCTCTTATCTCTTTACTATCTGAATTATCTACAGTGCTATCTATTATCTGAATTTTATGAATGAAGAAAGTGAGGCTTTAGCAAACGGTTTAGCTGGGATCCCAATCCATATCTGTTTGCATCAAAATTGCTTGGCGAGATAGGAAACTCTGGACAGAAAGTGTAATGATACAATTTAAAATTCTGAAGGCAGAACTTCAGGAAATGAAAATTCTTGGATGAGAGTACCTTAAATCTGATAAAATATCGAAGATTTGGGGAGTTAGTATTTGATGGTTACAGAGTTTTAGTAGGGAAAATTCTCCAAAGATGGATGCAAACATACTTGATGCCATAAAACTATATAATTAAAATGGTTAAAATGGTAAATTTTATGCTATGTATATTTTACTACAATTTCTTAAAAAATCACTTTTGGATGAATTGTATGAAATCCCTGATATCATCTTGAAGGAGTTCATCACTTGGAATGGGTGAGGGGGCTATGGGTGGCCAAGGGCCAAAATCTGTGACGAATGGATAGGAGTGACCAGGAAGTAGAGCACAGTGCCTGGAAAGGCTTTAAAAATGCATTTTCCTATGAGGATGAAGATGCGATGATGTCTTGTCAATGGGGAGCCAAGTCTGCTGACCCTCTCCTAGGGCCCTTAGTGTTGATCGTCACAGATTTTGGGAACATAGGCAGCTGCCACCAGCAGGCTAGAAGAGAAAGGGCTTCTCTTGGGAGATCCGAAAAGGCACAGTCTAGGGAGAGAACAGTTGGTCTGTAATAGGATGGACTCCAGGTACTGAGGGAACAGAAGGGTTTGAGAGTTGGGCCTGGGGAAAGAAGGTACCAGGTGACGCCATGATACCCAAGGTGTGGATGGTGAAAACATCAACTTTCAGAAAGTTCCCAAAAGAAACAGGCAAACGTTGTTCTAATGCTTAGCAGACCACAACTCGAACAAAGAGAACATTGGTGAGACTTTGTGAAACTGCCTCCAAAGAAAGAAATGCTACTTACTGCTGGTTCCCCAAGGGCCGGGATCAGCCCAGTCCAAGGTCTCCAGCTTTTGAGGAAACCACTGCAGCTCTCAGGGGACCATTATCCCAGCCTTTGGGCCATAGGACTCTGTCCCTGTACGGTCTTTCCTCCTTTGTTCATCCATTCATTTACTAATTCTTACCCTGGTTACTATGTCTGTGCTAGGCACTGGGAAAACAATAGTAAGCAAACCCCAGCACAATTCTTGTGCTCACAAAATTGACAGTCTATGTGGAGAGAAAAACTTCAATCAAAGGATGATGAAAATAACGACAAGCTGTGCTTAAGGGCCGGGAAGGAAAGCTACAGGCTCTGTTGTCCTTTCTCCTAGTCCCTAAAAATCATTCTCCTCTAATCCTCTTTTGGTGTTTCTCATTTTTTTTTCATCTTTTATATCTTTCTGCTTTTGTTGTTTGTTTCTCATCTTTTCTCTCCTACTTTTGTGCTTTTTATTTCATTTCTCCCTTCCTCTGTATATCGACTGACCATAATAAAAAAACTAAAATAAAATGTGTAATTATGATTTTTCAATATGGAATGTTTTGATTCCTTTTCTTAATTTTTTTAAGGAACTTGACTCGAATGCCTTACATCTCTCACTAAAATGTAAAAAAAGAGCCCACGTAAATTGATTGTTTTTGTCCTCTTTTTTCAAATAAAGCCTGTATTTTAAAATTAATTTATGCAACTGATGTTTCTTCAAATTAGTGCAGAAAGTACATCCTTTTCATTAAAATTAACTCAACTATAACAGTATTCTTAAAAAAAAAAAAACGCTGCATACTCTTTTTCATCGGAAGTGGTTCCCGATTAAATATCCCAAGGTTCCTCACTGCTTACTGGCACCAAAGAGCTGCTTCCATGGAAGGCTCAGCCTGAAGAGGACGAGAAGCTGGGACCTGGACTTGAGTCCAAGCCAGAACCGCAGGACAGACACGGAGAACAGTGACCAGTGACCAGGACACCACTTCCTCACTGTGTCGACTTGTAACACGTCCGCCATCTAACAAAGCGGTTTGATTTGACTTGTTGTTTTTCGGTTACTCATATACACTGTGTACATCTTGTGATCATGCACATGATTAGTAGATTCCCATGTTGACTTCGGTTAGTCAATATGAAATCATTTCCTTATTTCACCAAGAATGAACAAATTTGACCACAGGGTAGTATAAAGTCAAGGAAGTTGCAGATTAATTGTTATACTCTGAGGTTACAATGATTGATCCTCGTGACTTAGTGAGTGGAAATTCAGAGCTTCTCAAGGTTTCTAAAACACAAAGCCCAGAGATGAACTAGTCACATCTCTGAAAAGGGACTCACAGAGCATGCTGTTCGTAATCCTTCAAGATGACTAGAAGATCGATAGATAGAAATATAAAAATCTTTCAAATAGTCCTTTCAGCTGTCAGATCAAATTTACTTATTTAATTTTGTAGTTATTCAATGAAATGATTAGGTCATCAGTGTAAGTCAAAGCTTAGCTGTGCTTTGTTTTCATATGTGGCTCTTAAACATGATTCTCCATTTGTGGGAACGGGGCAAGGTGGTGTAATATAAGGAGCACTGACCTAGGAGTCAGGACACCTGGGTTCTGGTTTTAGCTCAGCCAAAAACTAGCCACGTGATATAAGGGAAAGAGCCTTAATCTCTAAATTCCAATTTCTTCATCTATAAAACCAGAATGTTACTTTAGGTGGTCTTTAAGTCTCTTCCAGCTTACCATTCTGTGAGCTACGAATTCAAAGAAAGCTTTAAAAATCAGATTGCTAAGATAAATCTTGAGTTCACCAAGGGAGCAGGCAGAAGCATAGCATTTAGGCTAGAAGCAACCTTGAAACCACATAACCCAAGCCCAGCATATTACGAATGCCCAGCCTAAAAGCTAAAACGTTTAGGTTTCCTTGAGGTTGTACAACAAAGTAGCAGATGTTCTTGCACTTGATTTCCACTTTCGGACAGGTTCTTCCATATTACGTAGTGGAATAGCTCTTATATAATGCATCCCTGTTGATTCTTCATTGACCACAGGCTTAAGAAAATGTAAAGTTTGTAATAGTTTCTCTCCACATCAGAATGAGATTAAGAAGTAATGAGATTGATTTCAGTGAGCCAAACATTGGAGAAATTGTCTTATGTCTTTTTAGCTCTACTAGATACACATTAAAAGTTGCCTGCATGTAAGCTAAAGAGAAAGCAAGCACCGTAGTCCTCCATCACAGTAATAGATCCCACTGCCTAACAAGTGTTGGGCTCTTCAGTCATGCTAGGGCCAATACCCAGAACAATTCCATAAGGTAGAGACTGTTACCATAGCCATATTATAGATGACAACAGTGAGGTAGGAAGAAGGTTAGTTACTGGCCCAAGGATTAAATAGGTATTACAAGTGGCTGGGCCAGGCTTCCACCTCCACCCTGTGCAACTGGATATCTTCTGCTCCTTTCACTGCATTGGACTGTTTCTTCACATTTAATGGAGATGGCAATGCTTAGCTTCTGAACTTGCCAAAGAACAGAGACTACAGTGAAAAAAACATATATATATTTAATAACTTGAACCCACTCGATTACTTCTTCTGGGGTATGCTAAAGGTTTATTTATTGAAAATCAGAAACAAACCCTCTAGACATTGTATCACAGATGTGTATGCAGGTACTGATGGAAATATATCAACACCTGACATTCAGTGCAGTTTTGCAGAGTGCTCCAAAATATTGCTAATGAGGGGTACCACATTAAACATACCATGTATTGTACTGTATTGTATTGTATTGGAATGAAATATCAATAAACCATGTCATATGTACCTTCGCTCTGCTTTCAGACTCTCTTGACTATGCTTAGAATGTGCTGTCACGAGACCATTTGCTAAGGTTTTCTTGGTTACCATCCTCTTCTAAGCCTTGTGTTTATACCGCATTTTCCATTCTAAAATCATTTGCAAAGCCACCTGGGCTGACAAGCGTAACCATTTCCGCAAAGGCTCGGTATGACCCACTGCATTCATTCCTCTCTTTGCATTTTCGGCTTGAAGAGGTCAGCAGAAATGGCTCTCAAAAGGAACACTAGCAATGCTGATACTACCTACTTACTGGAAGGTCTCTGAGGGAAAGACACCTTTCCTACTTTCTTGGAACTTCGGATTTAGGAAAATAATCTGGAACAAGGGATCTTCCTGAGGTCAAAAGAATTAATCTAGCTAAGGAAGAGTGCTTCACATACCCTGTCCCAGTCTCTGCTCCAAAAAGTAGGGGCATGGTGGGCTTCCTCAGCCTGGTACAAACATGGTGGCCTTGCTGGCAGGCTAGGAATTACCTCAGAAACTTAAGGGACACCTATAATACTGATGTCTGGGTTTTTAGCCACATGTATATGACAAGCATTGCTCAATGAGAGCAACAAAAAGGCTATTCTCACAGGGGTTCAAATGCAGGTCCTGCGTTCATGAGGAAGGATGAAGTGGAAAACATAGTCTTGCCTGACAAATAAGTTAGGGACTGGAGGTGAGAAAAAAGATCCAGCTACGTCCTTTGAAATGAAAACACTTTCCTGGGATTGACAAATAAATGATAATTTTCTTTCTGAAACATAAATCGAAACAGCTTTCTGCAAGTACTGTCTGATATTTTGACAGTAATCTCCTGAAATTTCTCTCAAATGTAATTATCATATTCGTCTTTATTATACGTGACTTGTTGAGAGAATTAAAAATAATAAATTTATAAAAAAAGAATAAACATCTGTGAAGCTCAAGGAAAATTTTACAAACACAATGTCTACACAGAAAATACTATTTCTACAGAAAAAAATATTCCCAGAAATCTTTTAACTCCAGAGTCAAATGCAACACAATAACAAATGGAATTAAAATCTGTTTTAGTAACTAACTGCATCTGTTATTGTTTGAACTTCATGGCATTTTATTCCCTCACACGTATGTATGTATATAGCACATACAGGTTTGTCTTACACAAAGAAATAGGTAAATCTTCTAAGAGACTACTTAAAATCCTCCTTTAGAAAAAAAATGCTCTTTTCTTTGAGAGCAAACTATTTAATGAATGGCCACCAAAGCTCAAAATTACATAGGACAGCTCAATGAATGGCCCAGCATGTGGTCATCATCAGAGAGCCTTATCTGTCATAATCTGATTATACTGAGTTTGCAGTTGGCCAGCTCAGCAGCCGATGTTCTTTTACTAGTCTCTGATATTAAGACATTTAACCAAATTGTTCTTTTAACTTGTCTGGTCTATCCTTAAGTCTTTTCTCTTGTGTTCAAAATACTACCCAAGAAGGGGAAAAGAGTTGGCGGTCCTCGAAGTGTGTCTTCTCTGGGCTAGTAACATCAATATCCACTGGAAAATGTTTAGAAATGCAAATTCTTAGGCCATGCCCTAGACTTACAGAATCAGAAACTCGAAGGTTGGAGCCCAGGAACCTGTATTTTAAAAACAAGCTCTTTAGGAGATTCTGATATGTGTCCTGAAATTTGAACAACCACTTTAGATAACTGAAGACTGAATCAGTGATATCTTAACATCACTCATCATTGAATGAACCTTAAAGAAAATCTTTAATTGTACTCATGTTAATTCATTGGCTAAATTGGGACACATCCGAGCATGAAAAGAGTTATAAATTTTTTCAGAGACAATGGCATAACCAGGACTGTTCCATTCAAAACTACAGTCCTTCTGTGTTCCATTAAAACTTAGATTATCATTTTCAGTGTCTGGACCAACTCGTTAGGAGAATAAAACGGTTCTGTAACAGTATCCAGGCAGCTTCCGTAGATTAGAAAATTGTATTTATGTATATAAATTGCTGAGAAAATGATTCTGAGGTATTATCGACTAGGAAGTCATAGTATTTTGGTCATCTGTAAACTGACTATAAAAATGGGTTTTGACATATTTCTGAAGGGACTAGTCCATACCTACCATTCTCATTACTTCCCATTCTTTATTTTTCTCTTATAAAGTGGATTAATACTCCTCTGAAATTTCTCCTTAATTCCAACAACCTTCTCTAAAAATTTCAAAAATTTTTCATTAATTTTTTATTATCACTGGCCTCTCTACCAGTCTCTGAATTGTTTCAAAAGTCTATTACCAGGAGTTGGAGCATGGTCCTGATAAAGATCTGGAGTGGCTCTTTTGGACTAGCACAATACAGAGACCTAATAATAAATTCATAGTTCAACCAAGATGATGTGCCAGGTTGTATCCAAGAAATATTACACTCAGGCCAGACTTTTCATTAGCATCAAAGAGCTAAAATTTCTTCATTAGATTCTTCAAAAAGGACAGCATGTGGACTGAGGGATGCAGAATAAAAAAATCTGAATTGAGTCCAAACCAATATGTTCTTCTGGGATAGGGACAAGTAGGGTATGATGTCAAAATGGGACTGAACTCTACATTAGATTATAGCTTTGCAGAGTATAGCAGTGACCACTGTCTAGTCGGCTCTAGAACTTGGAACTACTACAGGATGGTGCACAGCTTGAAAAGAATCTTACTGCAGCTGCCAATGCATCAACAGCTGACTGGCTGGGTCCACAGACAATGTAGTCCTGAACACAGTGAGCCCAGCAGCTGTAGGTGATGACACACAACTCTGCCAAGCAGCTGGTATATGTGAGAAGAAATGAGGTGATTTTAAGTAGAATGAACAAGGGAAACTTCAAATGATGAAGCAGAGTGATGGGCTTTCCGGGACAGAAGAGAGGCTGAAAGAAGAGTATGCTGTTCTAGTATGCTATTAATTCTAGAGGATGGTGGCTTTTTTTGTTTTTTGTTTTTTGAATAATGGCTCCTGGCTAATTATAATGATAAGATACCAATACATGAAAGGCACAAAGTTTTCATGAACAAGAACTGCAGCCATGAGTCACAGAGCCGTTTGACACAGATGCAATGTGGAAACAATCACTGATCATGCAGGTACTACAGTTCTCATTTTTGTGCAGTTTCACAAATAAATTCTCCAATTTTTACTGATTCTCCTCAGGCTTTACATACTTTACCCATTTTTCCATATTTGAAACATTTCCCTGGTTATTATTTTTTTTTTTATGGAGGAGCAATTTGATAGAAGACTTGAAAGAACTGAAACAGATGCCGAAGCAATTCTTATATGTAAAATTTGTTTCTGAAGGATGATGGAGCCAGTTGATAAAATACTGTAATGCCAGGTTATGACTGGATGTTGTACACAGGCGCTCCAAGCTGATTAGAGCTCAGATGCTGCCCTGAGACATTTTATAAGAAATACAAACTGACTTTTATTTATTTATTTTTTTAAAATTTATTTTTAATTAAATTTTTTTGATGATATTGGTTAAGACAATCTAATAAGTTTCAGGTATACAATTTAACTGTAAGACGTGTGTGTGTGTGTGTGTGTGTGTGTATTGCATTGAGTGTTCCCTCCCATAGTTAGATTTCTTTCTGTCACCAAATATTTGACCCCTTTCCTCCATCTATTGCCCCCTCCTCTTTCTCTCTCCCCCTTACCCTCTGATAACTACTAGTCTATAGTCCATGTACATGAGTCTCTGTTTGTTTATACTATTCGTTTGTTGTTTTTAGGTTTATATCCCACGTATAAGTGACATCATGTGGTTTTCAACTTTTTCTGTCTGGCTTATTTCTCTTAGCATGATTATCTCGAGGTCTATCCATGTTGTCACAAATGGCAGTATTTCATCTTTTCTTTTGGCTGAGTAATATTCCATTGTATATATGTACCACAGCTTCTTTATCCAGTCATGTATTGTAGGATTCTTTAGTTGTTTCCATGTCCTGGCCACCATTAATAATGCTGCTGTGAACATCAGTGTGCAAATATCTTTTCTGATATGGGTTTTCAAGACTTTGGGGTATATACCCAGTAGAGGGATTGCTGGATCATACGGTAGATCAGTTCTCAGTTTTTTCAGGAACTTCCATACTGTTTTCCATAGTGGCTGTACCAATTTGCAGTCCCACCAGCAGTGTATGAGGGTTCCTTTTTCTCTACATTCTCTCAGTAGGACAACAGGACAAGTAATAACAGTTGTTATTACTTGTCCTGTTGATTACAGCTATTCTAACAGGTGTGAGATGGTATCTCATTGTGGTTTTGATTTGCATTTCCCTAATAGCTAGCGATGATGAGCAACTTTTCATATCTTTGTTGGCCTTTTGTATGTCTTCTTGGGAGAATTGTCTGTTCAGGTCCTCTGCTCATTTTTTGATTGGATTGTTTGGTTTTTTTGTTGTTATTGAGTTATATGAGTTCTTTGTATATGTTGGATATTAAGCCCTTATCGGAGGCATAGCTTGCAAATATATTTTCCCATTTGTATGGTTGTCTCTTTACCGTGTTGACAGTTTCTTTGCTGTGCAGAAGCTTTTTAGTTTGATGTAGTCCCATTCATTTATTTTTGCTTTTACTTCCCTTGCCTTTGAGGTCAAATTCATAAAATACTCTTTAAGTCCAAGGTCCTTGGGTTTAGTTCCTATGTTTTCTTCAATGTACTTTATTGTTTCATGTCTTATATTCAGGTCCTTAATCCATTTTGAGTCAATTTTGGTGTGTGGTGATAGACAACAGTTTCATTCTTCTGCGGGTGGCTTCTGGTTTCACCAGCACCATTTATTGAAGAGGCTTTTTTTTCTCCACTATATGTTTTTGGGTTATTTCTCAAAAATTATTTGCCCATATAAACATGGGTTTATTTCAGGACTCTCGATTCTGTTCCACTGGTCCGTGTGCCTCCTTTTCTGCCAATACCATGCCATTTTGATAAATACTGACTGACTTTTAAATTGCTCCCTAAATTAAGTATGTATCTTGCCTCTTCAATTAGATGGTACACATCTTAAGTGTTGAAACATGTTGATGGCCCCATTAACAGCATGGGCAATTTCTGATCTCACATTTCTCCGCCAATTTAATTCTTCCTCCATTACCCTCCTCCGTACTGAGAGCCCCACTGCCAGGCCCATCATCCTCCCTGGCCGGGGCACTGTTATATAATAAAGAATCAGACTGGTCTTCATCTCTGGTTCCTAGGGGAAGACTCTAACCCCTTGGAATTTCCCAAATGACAGAAATGTCTTTGTTATTTACAAGTGCCCTGGATCACACTTGAGTGTATGCTAATAAAGTGACTCCTGGTGGGCCCCTCGATAACTTCAGGATGGACACTGGTCACTAGAAACACTAAGCACATGTGATTAGAGGGTTGAAACTTTGAGTAAGCCCAACTTCCAGGGAGAGAGGGAGGCTGAAGATTGTGTTCAATCCTGCAGCCCACGATTCAATCGGTCAGGCCTATGTAATAAAAGCCTAATAAAAACTCTGAACACTGAGGCTCGGTGTAACTTCCTAGTTGGTAAACACACTGATGTGCAGAAAAGCTGACGGATTTCACGGGAGAAGTCATGGAAGCTCTGTGTTCCCTCCCATACCTCATCTCATGTGTCTCTTTATTTGGCTGGTCCTCCTGATTTGTATCCTTTATAATAAAACTGTTATCATAAATATAATTTTTTATCTTGAGTTCTGTGAGTTCAATAGAAAATTATTGAACTTCAGGGGATTGTGGGAACCACTGAATTTTTAGCCATTCTGTCAGAAGTGCAGATGGCCTGGGGATACTTGAGCTGTGGCTGGCATCTGAAGTCAGGGAAGTTGTGTTAGGGATTGTGCCCTCTAACTTACGGGGTCTCTCACTCTGAGTGTTTAGTGCCAGAACTGAATTGTAGTACCCCTAGTTATGGTAAAAATGGAATGGCTGGGGTAAGAATAGGAATCAACTTTGTTCACCGCCTCTGGTTGTGGGCCATGTAGCCATCAGCTGTTGCAGATGGCAAGAGGGCAGGGTGCCATAATAGCAATGGACAAGCGATCAGGTAATTGAGCTAGTTAGGCATCTGCTTTTGATAATTGTTGCTGGTCTGAGACCTATAAACAGGGGATATTCAATTGGACTGATTTTAAAAAGCTACAGAAGATGGAACACACTCAGAGACCTGCAGCACTTAGGATATGATCATGCACGGCAGAAAGGTTTATCCAGTGTTTGTTTATGGCAAAAAAATAAAGCGAAAAAGCATGATGTTTCATCGTGATCTTAAATAAGTTCTCTCTTTATCCTCCACTTGTTCTTCCTGAGGGACAGGGACTATTAGAAATCCATCAGCCTGTGAATTTCTGAGGCTTAAACTATTTACTCTCGTATGTTCGACCCATTCCCTTGTGAGGAATGAATTTCGTATACTACAAATTATGATGTTGGATCAAAAAGTGAAAGCATTGATATATTTTTAGAATTTCCCTAGCTTAAAATCTAAACTCTTCCTAGCCCAGGGGGCCCTGCAGGATCCAGTTTCTCCTTCTCCCTTCTCACATCCTTAGCGCCATCTCTCTTCTTCAGTAACTCCAGCTACATGGTTGTCTTGCTAGTTCTCCATCATGTCCCACCTATTCTTGTCAGGGATTGGCTCTTACTGATCTCTAGATCTTTCCATGGCTTGCTCACTTACTCCATCAAGGGACCATTCTTGACAATGCAATGTGATATAACCCCAACCCCTACTACACCTTTCACTTGATTTGTTTGTCCTCATCATTCCCTGACATAACCTACATTGCCTAGTTATCTGTTTCCAATGATAGAGTGCAAGTTCTAGGAGGGCAGGGCTTTGTCTCAATTGTCCGTAGATCCTAGAACAGAGTGTACCACACAGCAGGCTTTCAATAAATGTTAGCTGAATAAATATAGAAGCCAAAATTGGAGGATGCAGTGGGAGAAAGGTATTCTGCCACTGCTACTGATTTTCTACAAGAGTCTGGAGGTGAAGACTATTCAGGCAAAAGCTGAAGTGACTTGTGCCACGTTGGGGAAGATCTACGCTCTGTGTTAACACTAAATAAGGTGAAACCATCTCACCAGTCCCCAAATGACAGGATACTCAGATGTGCAGGGGCCCAATAAAACAGGCTGCCATTCAAAAGGTAGGGGGTTTGGAGGCAGCCCGTTCTCGGAATCCCAGCTTTGCCTCTCGTTAGTTGTACGTCAGGAGAAGTTTATTATTTAAATTTCTTCCTCTGAAAATGGGAATAATACCCGTCTTTTAGGATTTATTTCAGTATTTAATAAAATGATGTAGAAGAAGTAGTGCAATGCTTTCCCGTATGGAAAAAGAGAGCTAATATTTATAACAAGCTTCTGGTGGGAGGAGAATGGAATGGGAGTTAGGGCAGGGCAGTGTAGATGTAGCACTTGGGAACACATGGTTGGGGCAGAGAAGATGAGAGGGCAGAGGCGTGGTCTGTAACTGGCCTCACGGGATTATGACATCCTTGAAGTCCACAGATTTTCAGGGACAAGAACAAGAAGTCACCTTGACTCATGTTTAAAAATTTTCCATATCAATTGCTATTTGGGAGTTTCACAGGTTTTCCCTCCATTCTGCCTCCACCCCACTGCTTAGTAACCTTGTGGAAACGAGGAGCCTATTCATTTGTTCCATATCCCCAAATACGAAGTTTGCCTGTACGTGTCCCCTTTTTAAAATGCAAAGTCCTCAAGTTTTTAATTTACTGTTTGAAAATCACCGACACATAAAAAGAAAAGGGAGGCCACCTCAGAATGGAAGAATTCTACTTTCATCTCATTTTCTTTGCAAGAACTGTGGTCAGGCTTTCTAAGGGGCAGTACCTACACAGGCCGAGCCGACTCCATGTGTGTATATGGACTGTTACATTGAAAGACACTATTAGGTTTTTTTCTAGAGTATTTTAGACCTTCTGTATTTTACTAAACACAGTATTAATCCTTTTACTTCCTCCTTCTTTATTTATCTCATCCAAGGGGGCACAGAGAACCACTTCAACACATCAAGTTTACCTCTTCCCTCGTCATCACCTCTCTTCAAGGATCACTGTTTTGGAGAAGCAATGCTGACTTTTTGCTTTGCCGGTCCCCAAGGCCACGGTCATGCTATGAATTGTGTTAAAGAAGCCTTGCCCTTGGAGCCATTTTTGGTTTTGCCATAACTTTGTGCTTGAAAATTAGATTATAGGAGACGCCTGCACTTTGGCCCGGTTTGTGGCTTCAATGTGCTGCCAGTGAATGCATGCCTACTTAACTTTGGAGCTGCCAAGGCTTTTTAGTGCCCTAACAAACAGGATTTATTTGGATTTAAAATTTATCACCAGGAATGGAAAATTGATAGTTTTGCCAGTGTTGGTAGCCAAGACTTCCAAGGTCCTGTTGAGAACTCAAGTTTATCCCTAGCTCTCCAATAGATGTTCTGTTACATCCTATAAATTTCACCCGGCAGCTACGAATATATGTTTTTTTTCTATTAAGATTTTAATGTAATTTGATTACATCTTTGCATGACAGTTATATATACTCTTAAAAGACATTGTAATCGTTCATCTAAAGTTTAACTATTTTTTTGGAATTTCGGGTACTTACTTAGATTTAAAAGAATGTTACCAATGGCCTCACATTTAAATGTGTTGTGTTGGAAATTATGTTATTTATTGGAATTAGAGCAATATCTATTCAATATTATTTAAGGTATTTGGTTATGATTTACATCCCTAGGTATAATTAATGTATCATAGAAGCATAATTTCCCCACATTTCTTTTCCTCAGAGTAGCCTTGGTCCCTCCTGCACCATTGCCTCATAACTCTTTTTAATTTGCTGAAAAATGTGGGGACTGATTTGGTAATACAACTATATAGTGCAGATTGTATTGGTTTATATTATGCACAATTACCAACTACTTCTGGGAAAAAAATTTAATTAGTTTAACCTAAGATACAGGTGCCTTTGGTTATGTGATATATAAAAAACAGATTTATAAGACCAACCAAACAAAATAAATTATTTAATATTCATTTCAAAAGGCTTCTTTCCTAAAGGAATAATTATAGGATTTCTTTAAGTAACAATTTCCCTTGGTATATTGGAAGTATGACTCAATTTTTAACACAAAATACATTTACGTGCAACATTCCAATGATGTGCCTAATGTAAAAAAGTGAAGGAAAGATTATTTTAAAGATTATTTTATGTGTACCATCGGGTTAAGCAGTTAATTTTAAAAAATCTTATTTATGCCGATGATGATTTTATGGCAAAGTCAAATTTTATAGGAGAAAGTAGCTGATGTAATGTTCAGAGCAAACTTCCTACCAGACAGATCCTATTTTCAATAAGTAGTCTCCTGTGCTATTATTCCCTGAATCACAGTATCAGCACCTTATTGCATAGAATCCCATTGTAATAAATACACTTATGATGGCTAGCACAAGGCAGTGAAATATTTCTGATATGCCCAGTTTCCAAGTGGCTTGGGATCCAGAGGCTGGAGGGCACTGCATTCCTGGGCTTCCAGCTGGGGTCAAAGTACTAAAGTTCCATTAAATGTGCTGGAATCACATGCAGTCACAAGTCACTGAAAGGTGCACACAGCAGTGCCACCTGGTCCAGTTCACTGACAGCAATAGATAGTTTCTCCCTCAGAGCTGGTCACTGTCATATCTCCAGCCAGAGCTGAAGATCAAAACCAGAGGATATGTTCTTTATCAAAAATAAAACAATTTACATGGCGCTTCTGGTGTCTAAATGCCAACATAACATTTTAGAAAATGTATCTTTCCATATTTTCATGATGTCATATGCAACTAAGGATCACTTAAGTTTTTCTCAGCTTAGTACCTGGCACACAAGCTCAGCAAGCACTCAGATATTTGGGTTTGGATGCACACATGCAAGATCGTGAATAGACTTTTACCATCATCACTCCCTACCACCTGCTATTTTTAGTTACTCGGTGATTACTTATAATTATATTGTTATTATATCTTTCACATCATACTCCTTTTCTCTACTATGGTGCTGCCTGGACTCTTTAAAACCATCATCATAAGCTGCTCTTCTGCTCAAATACCATCATTGACCTATCAAATCTCAACTTTTTGGTCTCTTGGCATAACACTAAAGTCTAACCATTATGTAACAACCCTACTTCAATTACATGTATCTTCTCTTGTATCCTGGTCAGCACCTTCACACTTCCTTATCGCCTGTTTGTTATGTGGTTGAAAGAAGGCATAACTAGGGGACAAAAAATAGGGAACCTACTGACAGTTGATCTTAGGTGAGTAATTTTGTGCTCTGATCCTCCCTTGGGAAAGGGATTCCTGAGCTGGACTGGAAGGTTGAGCTAGCCCTTTGTAGCCCTAATATTCTCTAAGCCTATGTTTTATCAACATCTACTTAAGTTTGTGGGCAAAGAATCAAAATAGACATGAAAGAAAAAAACATTAATAAGGAGAAACCATTAATAACATTATTAAAATTAGTACTATTCCAATCACATAGTACTTTAAATAGTTCATCGGGTTTTTTATATTTATCATTTTATTTTATTCTCTCGCAAACCCTGTGAAGGACAGCTCTCATTGTCTCCAAGAGACAAGAGAGAAAACTAAGGTACACAGTTTTCATTGCTTAACCAGTGTCACATCTATAATGAGAAATTCAGAACTAGAATACAAGTTTTGGATTTCCAGGTCCCAAGACTCTTGCTTTGGAGATCATTAAGTATTAGAATCCTTTTCATGATCTTATCTTAGAAAAGAGTCCTACAAATCACTCTAAGAATACAGACACCTCTAAAATGCTTGAAGTTAGACTTAAAACTCAATTCTTGATAAATGAAATGTGTATAATGACACCTTAAAGATAAAGTGTCTTCCAGAACAAAGAAAGATCCAACTGTTAATTAATCAGTGGAGTTAACACATCTAAAGGCAACTCTGTCAATCAATCAGGAGGAAAGCAGTTAACTTGGAATAAATGGGGCAGAAGATTACTGACCTGGCATGGGCCTAGCATTCTCCTAGGGATATCTGGCTAGACATCACATGGAAGATAAAATGACAGTAGTAGTAATGATTATAAGTTAGAATTAAAAAAAAATGCAATGCTCCAGGTGCTGTCATATTTCTACTTCTTATTTTATTGCACTTAAAAGGAACTCCACTGCCCTGGTAATTTTCCCTTCCTTGTTTTTATTTTTCTTTGCAGCATCCTTCATCATCTAGCATACTATGTTATTTATTTTGTCAATTGTCTGGTATTAGAACATCAACTTCGTGAGGTAGGGATGTTTGTTTATTGCTGTTCTTCAGTGCCTAAAATAATGCCCAACACATAGAAAGTGTTTAATAAATAGTTGGTAATGAATGAATGAATAAATGAACTTTCACAATAACCCTAAGATAGGCATAAGTCTTATCTCATTTTACAGAGAAGCGAACTGATACATAGAGTCATTAGGTGTTTCCAAAGGTCACAGAGCTAGCAGTGGTAAAGCCGGGACTCTCACACAGGGTTCTATTGCTCTTTTAAACTCTAGTCTATAGCTGTATTCAGTGACGAGGATCTCAGTCTGATCCACTAAATATCACGCAACCAACTCACTCCTTTGCTCCAAACCTCTGCTCATTAAGCAACCTTTTGACTGACTATAATTTGGCTTCTCAGGAAAAAATACACTGACCATCCATTACACATGGGTGTTCTGCTTAGATATTGTAATTTAGCTTGTTAAATCAAAGTACAGGCATGCTGATTTATCCATATCTCTGTCTTTTGACTCTGATTAGTGTGTTCCTGCCCCAGTTCATTCTGTGTGCCTTGATGGCATCAAGAATCTGAGCATGCAACGCTTAGCACAGCATCTTAAATTTATCACCTAAGAAAAGACCTGTTTGGAGCACTGTCTCTGAAAAATCATCTGGTGACTTGCAGTCAGTCAGCCTCCCCAGGTGGTAGCCCCCAAATCACTGCATTCCCATTTTATCCAGGATGAAGCATTTTTATCAAAGCAGTACTCTAACTATAGTTATCTGGTATAATATGGGAATAAGAGTAATAAATATGAATTGTGAAAGGAAGCTCACTGGTATTATGCTGGCTCAGCTAGAGTACAAAAAAAGCAAGCCACGATTTTATTTCAGGGTTTACTAACAAGGTTAAACTGGAAACTCGAAGAAAGACAATTTTCATGCCTGAACACAGAGCACTTGAGAAAAGAAAATGAACAATGAACTACATAGGATGAAAATTAAATTGAATGCTTAGTAATTCCTGTAGCCTGAGTATCTAACAATATTTTTAATATGAGTAGAACATTGTACATTCCCTAAACATGCAAGGATTCAAGAAACGACTCCTGCAACTTTAATTACATGAATCATTTTTATGAAATTGTTATTTTTCTCCTGGGCATATTGCTATTTTTCTCCTTGACATATTGTATCCCCAGACTCAAGGTACAAGAGTTCAGAAGCAATAGCTCAGAATTTTCATTAAGTACACATGACATCCTTGAAACTTTAAATTGTTCATGCTTGTTTACTGTTATGTATATATGTGTGTGTTTAAAACTATATATATAGTTTTAAATCCTAAAATAAATGTGCTCATCTGTGTATTTATTCTAAAAGGTAAGCAACAGGAAAGATGGTTTTAATGAAAAGTAAACTGGAAAATATTTGCAAACTATTCAAAGAAATAAAATGTTTTAATTAAAAGGCAAATCTACCATTTAAATCATTTTAATAGGATGTTTCTTAAAAAACAATTTTGTCTGATTAAGACAATGTTAAACAATGAGGACAGCTCAGGTGTCCAGGCACAATAGTGAGTGAGTATCCAAGGGGAAACCCTTTCACAAACACTGGCCCCACATTGGTGCCTGCAGAGAAACTATTTCTGATTTGAGCATTTTTAGGTAAGATAGTATTATTCTTGCACATTGTCCAATTTGCCATGAAAACTCCAAATTATTTTAAACCAGAAAATAAAAATAATACATAATATGAATTTCTTTAAAAAGATATCAGAAGAGAAATCTATTTTAAAAATAAATTACCAGTTAAATGCCATCTTCTGATTGCAGACAAGTTTTCAGTGATTATGCAACAAATATTCTTATTTCTACATTAGTTGGTTTCTTCATGAAACAGTTTAGCCTACTTTCCTTATTCTCTTTGTGAACTTTAAAGACATCGTGTGATATAAAAATGTAGTTTCTGCTAGCTAATCGCTAATTACAGCAACAAAAGGGGAAAACAGGAAAATCCAACTAAATTGCAAATAAGTAATGAGGGGATATGTGAGCTTTTACTACAATTTCATACCTGGTTGCACCTGTTTTTTTTAAATAAAGCCTTTGTTGACAAATTTTTTTGCTAATTATAGTTTGATAATTTGATGTTTATTAGGTATCTATTTTATAGAAACTGGTTTCAGATCACATTTATATTGTTCATGAGCAGAGATATCTTTATCAGGAATCTCCCAACTGCAGTCCTATCTCTGCTCTATCTTCAAAATAAGATACAGTCTTTTGTTGTTGTTGGCATAACTCAAATACAACCTACCATATCCTTTCCACTATTGTTGTAGGGTTTCTTTTAGGATAAGAAGACTAAAAAGAGTACAAGTTTTTATCAGAATATTCTTTCTCCTGTTGTACACTCTGATTTGCATTCATCACAGGAGGGAAGCACCCACTTGATTTGGAAAGGTGGACTGTGCTTGAATGTTTCTTTCTGAGAAACAACAATTAAAATGAACTATTGAGCAATCACTACTACAAAGGATGCCTATATTGATAGTTTCAATAACCAAAAGGAAAGAAAAGTCATTTTGTCATTTTTGCTAATTTTGGAAGTATAAATGTTCTGGCTCTGTAAAACGAAAATTGTGACTTCTTTTCCACAGTGAACAAAAAAGAATATAAGTTGACTAATCAGTCCTATAGAAAATCATTCATACACTATCAAACTAGGGTTGAAAAGCCACATCCATTGAACTGGGACTGATTAAAAACAATGACAGTTTACTTTTGACTTTGAGGATTATTTAAAACCTCAACTTCCCCCAAATTTTCGAGCTATACTGTAATTTTTGATCTATTAAATTCTGCAGAGTAACTGTAGAGTCTTCTATCATGTATAGATTGGATGTACCCAATTTACAATCTTAGATATATACTTTTCCCTCTGAAAGTCCTATGAGGCAATTGTGTAAAATACTATATCAAAGATTGTTGGAAATATTGAAAGATTTTGCAATGTGAAAAAAAAAATGCATCAATGTAATTTAAATTGAACAAAATGGTTCCATACATATTTTAACCGTCTTCTCCATAAACTTGTTCAATAAATAGTGCATAAAACAAGCATTTTGCATTTTGTCCCATAAATGCAATTTGCCAATCTGATTGATTTCTTTCTCTATAGCTCCTTTCTCCTTTATTTAAGATGATGTAATCTTAGCTTCTATCACATTCACATCCACGAAACTACTGAGAACAAGAGAGAGAGGTAACGATTGGAAGAGAGAGGTAACAGACTTGGAAGATTAACAAAACAAATTAATGAAACAATGAAGTTATATGAAGAGAAGAAATTAGCAATAGAACCAAACTAAGACACATACCTGGAAAAAAGAATGAGCAATAGGAAAAAGAATTTATTTTGGAAAGACTCACTGTGCTACTAAGATTTGAACAGACCAAATAAATGCATGTTGCCAGATGGAGAAATTACATGTTTTAGCCCCTGTTTCTATCACTTCTTAAATCCAATTCTCCTTAGACAGTACCCAGTCTTCCACTTGACATAAATTAATTTCTATTCCCTCTTAGGTAGAACTTTATTAGAGAAAGAGTGTGAGAGAAAAGAGATGGCTGATACGGGCTGTTGACCTATTTCTGATTTCAGTTTCAATATCATTTTCTTTGCCATTTTCCCATGCAGACCATTAGCTGGCAACCTATTTAATAACCAACTGAAGTACGCTTTTTAGTGACTAGTTACATCCTACAAAGTAAATTTAGTTGACACTGTAGCACTACTTGGTGACCATCTGAATGCTCAGAACCTCATAAGGATGAGAGTTTCACTGCCTTTCTTCAAAGTTTCCATGTGATTCTTCTATCAGCCTCTGGTTTTCAAGTCTCTCCAGACTTGTGGTTTTGATTATAAAACCACAGAATATCAGAGATCCATCATCTTTTGATAGATTTAATTCAATTTCTTTGTTTTTCATAATAACTTAGCCAAGCTTTCTTATGTCTCCGAATTTCTACTTCAGTCTTCCATGTCCAAGAGGTCAATGTTAGATCTGTTAGATCCTCTGATCAGAGGTTCCACTTAAACCTGTACAGATTGAGGAGTTGTAGGTATTGGGAGGGAGTAAATTCCTGATGACTGGAAGTCTTCAAACATAGTCTTAAGCATTATGGTAAATAATATTATCTTGCTTTTTTTTAACAAATGAGGACACTGAGGCAGAAAGGTTAAATGAAATGTCCAAAGTTACACATTAGGAAGTAGCTAAGCTGGACTATAAACTCAGTCTAATACCTGTGTTCTTCTTCCTATGCCTTTTTGCTTACTAGCTATTACCTGAATCATTAGGAAGCTAAGTCACTAAAGATATATCATCACTGATTTCTTGTTCATTTGTTTGTTCATTCAGTCATCCATTCATTCAGCAAATATTAATTTAAGTATCTGTTAAGTGCCAGCCACTGCTCTAAGTCTTGATGATATAGCAATAAAGAAAACGAAGTCATTGCCCTAATGCAGATTACATTCAAATGAGGAAGACATACAATAAAAAACAAATATACAATGTAATGTCAGATTTCAATATATTTTTTGGGGACATAAACAAAGAGGAGGGTTAAGAATGATATAGTCAAGAGATGAAACTCCTTTTGAAAAGGTGGCCAGAGAAAGCCTCTCTGCAGTAGTAACATTTAAGCAGAGATATGCAGGATGTGAAAGAATAAGTACAGTATTGCAAGCTGAGAGAAAAATAAACACAAAGGCCTTCAGGTAGAAACAAGCTTGGCATATTATGGGAAGAGCAAGGTCAGTGTGGCTGGAGCTGATGAATGAGGGTGAGGCAGAGGATGGCAGGTGTCAGAGTCTATAGGCCTAAACAAGCGGTTTGAATTTTAATCTCTATCCTAGAAGTCAGTGGAGGGTTCTGAGCAAGGGAGAGAAATATGCTGATTTACATTTTAAAAATTATCACTTTGTTCCCTGAGGAAGACTCAGTAGAAGAACAAATATGGAAGCAGAAAGACTAGTTTAGTGGCACCTGCAGCAGTCTAGGTGAGTTGAAGGTTTTTGGGCTAGAGTGGTAGAAGTTTTAGGAAGAAGTAGATTCATATCTATTTCATTGGATAGTGTAGATGGAATATTTTGATGTTGAGAAATAAAGGAATGAGGAGTCCTAACTGCCAGGTAATGTTTAAAACTCATTTCCAATTCAGTGCTTAAAAATAAAAAAGTAACAAATGCATGCACAAAATATGGGGAGTACATCTGTTGTATAAAGAACGTGACTGGTCTTTGTCCCTAATTCTAGAGAGGGAGATTCTAAAACCCTTGGAGAGATAGGATCGTCTTTTTATTCATGAGTCCCTTGGACCATCCCTGTGTTTATGTGAAGAGGTGGGATGACTCAGGATTGGAGCTGGTCACCAGGAAGACCAATCATGTGCTTAGAGCACTGGGGCTTTGAGCCAGTTGAGCCTCTAGAGAGGAGAAAGGGGCTGAAGATTGAGTTAGTCATTGGCAAAAGGTGAAGTCAATCATGTCTATGTAGTAAACCGTAATAAGAACTCTGGATCCTGAAGCTCAGTAGGGCTTCCTGATTCATGGACACATCACTATGCCACGTTGTGTCACTCTCATACACAAAGCACCCTTCTATTAACTCCCTTTCAATACTTGCACACTCTTATTTCATTCTTGGTTGTTTGGGCACAAGTGAGTTATAGTCTAGAAAACAAGGTGAGGAAAGCATGACATTCTCAAGTAAGAATAAATTTTACATCCCCAATAAAATTATCTTATTATAATTCTATTGCCACTATGTCTTTGCCTTCTAAAATGATATTTCAAACTGGATTTAATGCCTCCAAATGATACTAGGCCCTTGATTTTAGAAATAAGAATTCTCCAAGGCCTTGCAGCACAGGTGTAGCTTGAGATAGTGGAAATTTCTCAGCCTCTCCCCGCCCCCAACAGAATCACAGTTTAGTTTTCTTTCAGAAGGTTAGGCTCTGGGTCTTAGAGAAAAATTCATGGTCTGGTGTTGTCTTACAGGAAAGGTCAGCAGCATGGAGGTGTAATCGTGTGGACGGTAGACCATCATGATTTAACAGCCTGACTCCAGATAAGATTGGCAGCGGGGCAGCAGGCAGGCATCAAACCATACATGACCAACCAGTAAATAAAATAAAAACAGTCACATTCTGGTCATTCCAAAACTCTTGCCACATTGCTTCTGGTTTGTAATAGAAAACAAACATTAACATATTCAAAATTTGACGTAAAGACATATTTTAAATATTAGAGTTGTCAGAATTTTAGAACTAGCATAGAAGAGACTTTGGTAACCACTTAGATTCTCATTATGAATGGGGAATTGATATATCCGGAAGTCAAGTCTCTTTTCAAACATTCAAAGGTAGAACCAGTGCCAAGGGCTTTTATTTCACAACTTGGCAAAAGATAGCTATAAGAAAACCCTGGGTGATTATCTCTTTGTTAAGTTACAGGTTCTTTTGCAAACAAATCATCCCTTAATGTGGCTATCTATGAATTTCAGATTCTGGTGAGCTGGTGTTTTTTTTATGTCAGTTGTGTTTGAAATGCTGATCTGTAATCTCACAGAATAACATAAACACTTGGAAATGTCTCTTAAGGGTTAACGATGAGCGTAGAACACCAATGCAGAAGGCAACTTAGTCAGAATATGCTTTCTAAAGCAAAACACGTGCTTTATACTAGAACTTTTTCAGTATATGTTGGGAAAAAATGAAAAAGGTGATTACATGACTGAAAAATGCTGAAGTTCTTCACTAGAAGAAGCCGAAAACGTACTCTTTGGAAAATGAAATAGACTTCTTTTGTTGTTCCTATCATATAGGCAAGATAAAGGCAAAGCTTTCTCCTCTTATCCCCCAAGGTAAATATGTAAGTAAGCTAGATAAAATTCGTTCTTATATAATTTTGGTCTGACTCAGTGGTAGCTCTAACCACTCACTCTTTTTCACAATAGCCCTGCCCCCATGTCCCCTTTGGGACACTCCTGATAGTAATACACTGTGCCTCTTTGTGGTAAGATCTGTCCTAAAATCACTTGTAAAACTCAAATGGATTCAATGGTTAAAGCAATTCAAATGCTTAAGTGAGCTCCTGACTTTGCTTTAACAAAAGAACCAGTGCCAAATGGACTTAGGTTTGAGTCAGACCATAAGACAGGAAGGTCCCTCTGCCTGATGTGTTCTAGTGGCAATATCCACTAACTTTTAAAAACTGGTGACTTTTTAAGATCTGCTTTCTGCTCTAAATAGGAAACTCTGTGACAGGTCACATCTGTGTTGATCTCCTCTGTCCCCCTTTCCAGGGGCTAGCCCAGTGCCTAGGATATCATAGGTAGTATTTATTCAACAAATGAAAGTTGACTATTGCCTAACCTCTAAGAGGAACACTATGCAGAATCAGTAATATGTTGGAACATTAAAAGGCTTAAGAATGCTCTGAATCTGCAAAGTAGTACTTAAATTTAGCTACATTATTTTAAGTAGCCAAATATTTTAAGTAGAAGCAGAATGACCAAATATTTGTTGAGCAATAACCCTCAGCCAGACACTGTGTTAGGCACTAAAATATATGTGATTCTGTTTAATCCATACAGGAATCCTAGCAAAGGAAAGTTTTATCCCTATTTACAGATGAGAAAACAGGCTCAGAGATCTGGGGTAACCAAACCTCAGATGCTATCATTTCAAAACACCTTGATCTCCAAATCCCCATAAAAGCAACTGACTCCACTAATATGACATCAAATGACTAATCTCTGAACTACAAACGCTGAATCACTTGTACAATTCAGCAATTGTTTTTCAGGAATTCCCTTAGATAAAACTAATTTAAAATCCTATGGAAATTAGCTTGCCTGATAACCCTACCTAACACAAGGACAGTGTTTTATCTTAATTGCCACCTTAACTAATTACTCATGATATGGAATGGGCTATGCCAGTCTATTAAAACCATTAGACAAAAGTCATGTGGCTTTACGGTATATAGTTCTCATTCCCACAACTTATATTTTTATGGCATCTGTTATTCTCTGGAAGAAAGCCAGAATTTCTGAGAAAAATCTATCAGTCCTAACAATGCGGACATTATTGTGACAGAAAGCCAACTGAGAATTGAACAACATCTTATAGTAATGACTAGAACCAGATTTCTTTTTCTTTCTTTCTGGAGTTCTTCCTTTCTGGATTTTTTCCCAGCACAGTGGGAAGAAATCTTTTTATTAAGAGTATGAGAATCAAAGATGCGAACAACCCTTTATATGATTTAGGATGGGTCACCTAAATTTAAAACAAATGATTTAGGGTGATCACCATTTCAAAGAGGCTTCTACATGTTGAACAAAATCCAAATCACTTTGCTCTAAATGTTTGGGGTCGCAGCCTATTTCTATACTAAAACTTATTATTAATCAATGTTGGATCATGGGATATCACAAACTGACCAAAAACGTTTCTAGGTTCACTGGCTAATGAAAAGTTAAAATCTTTCAAAATCCTCCTATGAAAATTGTCCTCTCTGGTTCTACTTTTCGACGTGTAAAATCTGGGTAGTAGACTCTTGACATCATCATTATTATTATGGGTATTAAATAACAATGAGAGCCCTGTGTCCTTCCATCAAAGAGCATGCTTTCTGTGATTTCTCACTCTGTATAGTCTAGTCTCTCTTTGACAGCCTCATCTGATCTACGATATTAACTATCAAGTATACTGCAGTGACTTATGAATCTTTATGAGCATCTAACAAATCTTTTTTGATTATCTACCATATATCACTATTCTATGCTCTTTAGATATCCTATTGTACAAAAGAGACCAAAATCTTATCCTTATGGTAGTTTATCTTTCCCAACTTTGTGTTGGAATTGCAGACCCGTGTATTCAGTTTCTTACTATATAAAAGTACTTGGACACCCAAATTGTACCTATGTACTTGGACACTATGAGGCAAACTGAGATGATCACATCTCCTCAACTGACTCCTGGGAAACCCTAGGATTTAGGTTGAGCCCCACTGCTCAACCTACCACCCTCAACCCTCCAAGTCCAGAGACCTAAACCACCTTCCCCTCGCCTTCGATGAATCCTCTACCTGAATCTTTTCATATCCATCAACCTTTCTTTTCAACCTCCAGCGGCATTTCATATCAGCTCTCATCATTGTTACTGGGTGATGAAATCTTTCCACCTGTTTTTTATCTTGCCCCAGGTTGGCCCCTTGAATCCATTTCTTACACTGCCATGAAACATGCTTTCTAAAATACACGTCTGACCTTGTCTTTTTGGTTTAATATCTCTGAAGGGCTTCCTTTAGTTTTCAGGGTAAAATAAAAACTTCTAAGAACACAAGGCCCTTGTGATCTGGCTCTTGGTTACCACATTACCTCCTGTCCTCCTGGAGAGCCTCACTCTTTTTCTACACAGGCCTCACTGCTTCCTCTACCTGCTACATCCTCATTTCCCTGACTCACTCAAGCATCCAGGCATGAGCTCGTGAAGACTCCCTTCCCAGGCCATCTGCTCTGAGGCAGGCTCAACTGCTGCACTGTGCCATCATCATTCCTTTATTAGATTTCTCTTTTTCCTGTATTTCACCAAAGCTTCCTGAAGGAAGTTACAATATCTACCTCAACTCTGATTCTCTAAGGCAGCCTACTGTCTGGAGCACAGGAAGTACTCAACCTGTGTTTGTTGAACAAACCTTTAACTGACAGAACATGATTTATCGGTCTGCATTCTCAAGTCGTTTTAGATCATACCTTAACAACTGAAGCTTAGAGACTAAAAATTCTAATTCCTTAAAATGTTAGAGAAGCAAGAAGAGCTTTACTCCTTCCAAAAAATGTCTTTTGATTTTTGGTTTGAGGATTTTTCCTCTACCTTTTTTCTAACACTTGGCTTACATGTATTTGATCTTAGTCAAGTTTTACCTGATTCTTCTGGGGAAAAGGCATAGCTAATGGTAAAATCACAGACATCAACTCCAGAAAAATTTGTGTTTGGATCCTGGTTCAAGCACTCATTTACTGAGCACCCTGGATAAATAATGGACTTTTCTGCCTTAATTTACATAAGATGGATATAACTAAGATAATATGCAAAGCTCCTAGTGCATATCATAAATTTAGTTTCCCTTCTTTTTCTCCACTCACCCTGTCCCTTTAAGATACACACTTTGCCTGGAATATATTCCCCTCCATTTCTTCTGACAAAATCCTCATTTTTTAAGGTCCAACTCTCCTTATAATCTTGTCTGCAATTGTCCCTAGTGCTTTCAGGCAGAAAGAAGTGTCCTGTCGTCTGGGCGCCAGTGGCTCTACATCTTATTCATTTTGTTCCAGAAATCAATGTTGAGTGCCTACTGTGTACTGGGAACTAATTTAAGTGCTGAGAATACAGAAGTGAACAAAACAGATGTGCAAATGCCTAAATCATAGTGGAGAGAAAGAAACATGTTAATAAGTACAAAAACAACATTAGGTCGGATTAATATAAGTGCTCCAAAGGGTGACAGGATAGACAGTAACTGGAATGGGGGTATCAGGGCAGGCGCTAGGCACAGAAAGGACTAGGAGACAACAACTACAAATGGAAGGCACCCAGATGCCAAGGTTCACCCCAGGGAAAAAGTGGCATTTTTCCCGAAAAAGAGAAGGGCCAATGCGGTTGAACTATAGTTGTCTGAGGAAGGGAGCATGAAACAAGACTGGTGAAGTAGGCTCGGATCAGACTGTATAAGGAACTATGGGAGAGTTTGGATTATATTCTAAGTACCATTGATGGGCTTTAAGGAGAGACATAATGGTATAATTTGTTTAGAGATTTCTCCAGCTGCTGTGTTTGCATGTCTATTATATTGCTCACCAGAGTTCTAATTAGCACTATAGTTTCTGGTGAATATAGCTATGCTTTCTATTAAATTGTGGTTCTGTGAGGGAAGTGAGGATGTTTTATTCTTGTTTCTATCAGTGCCTTGTGTGTCGTGCTCCCCCAGTAAATGTTTGTCAAATTAAATTGGAACATCCTGCAGCCTCTGTCTTTCTTGTCTGCCATTGTAATAATTGTAGTTGTAATACTTCTAATCTTTGAGGGAAGCTTAAAGTTGCCCACCAGCTCTGAACAAGTACATGTCTTCTATCTGAATTCCTCTCAGGCCTCTTGCTGTTGTCAGGTGGTCAGCTGACTTCCTCTTTCCCAGTTAGGTCTACTCCCAGCTCTGGATTGAATGTCTATAGCCCCTCTTCTGAGAAGCATGAGGTATGCCGTTGAGATGCTGGGTACAGCAGCCCCGCCTGCTCTCAAAGGAACCACTGCTTCTAGCTTTATACATTATTGTACAGCATCAAAAAACAGGATATTTATTGACCACTTGCATGTGCCTGGCACATTAAAGATGCAGCATCCCTGTCCACTAGCTGTGCAACTTTGGGCAAGTTACCAGTCCTTTATAAGCTTCAGTTTCCTCATGCATAGATTGGAGATAGTAATAACAGATTGTCTCCTAGGATTGTTACATGGCTTTAAAAAGAGATCACACACATCAAACATTTAGCACAGCTCCTAGAATACAGTCAGCACTCATCAAATGTCAGGTCAATTAGTAGTAGTATTGTTAATAATTATTTTATTTAATCCTCATAGCAACTCGGCAAGGAAAGTCTTATTATATCTGGGGTCAATATTTAGCTGGTACTCATAGATATGTCTGGACTAGTTGCTAAAACTATTGCAGTATCTCCTAGTTGCCAAATTAGCCACTGTCTGAAGTTCTCCAAATTCTCCCTTTCCCCTCACAAACCCGCAGCATTCTCTGCTCAGGTTCTTTCCCTGGGATCTCTGCCTCTCTCCCTCCCTCTTCTACCCAGATCCAGCAAGTAAAGGCACAGGGCCCAGCTCAGCAGGAGGCCTCCAGGATCCAGGCACAGTTCAGATAGTTCTATTCTGAGTGCCAGCTGGCTGATTAAAGTACTTTCATCCATGGGTAAAGTGAAGTGCAGAAAGAATAAGTCAAGTCTCTCCACCAATTTTGTAGGTGGAAATCCTAAAATGTCAAACTTCAGAATCTAATGCCCAGGTTTACTCCTTTATACTGAGCTTCTCCTTAGACGCCCATTAGAAAAACTAATGAAATTCATTTTTTTGCTTCTTAAGCTTTGAGGGCTATCACCTGGACAACAGCAAACTGAGGTTATTTTGTTTTGTTTTGTTTTGTTTTGCTGATGAATTCAGGAAGTAGCTGATGACATCTAATAGCACCTCACCTGACTGCTCTGGTCTTTATTCCTCGTCCTACTTACATCCATGAATTTCACGTGAACACACTCTGGCCCAAATCCTTTTACTTTTACTTCCAACTCTAAGGTCTAATAACCTGAGCACTGGAGTAGAGTCTTCGAGATGCAGACTCTGTGTAGAGCCACCCTGCTAAGTACTCACCATTCCCATCTTTATTTTACAAACTAAAGAGAGGATCAGAAAAATGTTAATATGTGCCTAAAAATGTAGTAACTCATATATCTTACATATGAATACTAAATAGGAAATGAGAATAATATAGAGGATGGATCCCCACAATGACCATGAAATCCAGAGCTAGGAACTGAAAAGGATCTCCCTTAAACCGAAGACACATGTCTGGACTTAAAATGTGGAAAGTAAAGGTGGTACCTCCTCGAATGTATACATTTATCTCTTAATTGTGCATTCTGAGCTGCAAAGACCCTCTTGGTTTGCTTTGAAATGAAAACACTTTAAAAAATATCTTATTAAGGTCTAAAGTCTTTCAAATAGATTTTAAAGATTGAGCAGTTACATAATTGGCTCAATTAGATCCAATTACACAATTAGTGTAAATTAGAAATAATAGAATCAGAACATATAATTTCATAATGACGACACATAACAATAATGCAGAAATTAAGTTGGCAAATGGTGCTCGTGCAGGAGGGCTACATATAAATCTTAGAAGACTTGATGTCTTTCATGAACTCTAATACCTCCCCCTCCAACAGTTTCTGCTCAAAAATACGGTTTAACTAAACAAAATTTATTTTGAGTTCTAGACACAGAAAACAACATCTGGAAACTTGTTCTTTTTCTTCCTTATGCAACTGAAGTAACGGGTGACTAGATTTCTTTTCTATCTCATTAAAAGGATGATCCCTTTATTTCTGAGGTCTTAATAGATCATTGAAAGGAAGAATTCATTCTTGAGGATGAGTTATGCTTAAAAACCCACGAATGCACATGCCTGCCCCTCTGCTAGGAGAATAGCTTAAGGCACACTCCTGAGGATTTGTGCATGTAGGGGAGGAGCTGGGTTTGAGAAATGCTATGAGAGAGACAACATGGGGATTAAAATGCCTTATCTCTCAAATCAGCCACTCAATTTTTAATGCTGCATTCATTATACTTGGTTCAGGTAGCATAACCCTTCTTAGGGCATCTTTATCTTCCCATTTTAGAAGAGAGGAAAGATGACATTTGACTAATGAGAAATTCATCTTCCAAACTCTTGTAGCTGTTTTGGTATATATTTTTGTAGATCATGTCCAACTACCAGAAAGCTAAGAAGAAACCATTCATTTGTTAATTCACTCATTATTTTATATAGTCATTCAATAAGCATTTTGAACTTCCTGAGGGAAGAGACTATTTCTTATTCAACCTATATATCAAACCCATAGCACATTTACTAGCATATGGGAGGGACTTGATGTTTATTAAACTGCTTTTAATACATGTTACGGATATCAACCTACCCTGGTATTACTAAGAACAAAAAGCTACTTTATTTCTGGTTGTGGCCTTTGTAAAACTTGTAATTATTTTTTGGTGTCAAGATAGACAATTACCATGTTAGCAAAACATGAGTTAAATTGTCCTAGTTGGCATCGCCGTGGGTGATGGGGAACAGTTCTTAATAGAGTCAAATAACTAGAAGAGTTTAAAAGTGCCATGCACTAAAATGAGGACATGATCCCCCCAAAACCATGGTAATGAGGGGGTGCCAGTCAGGGTACCACTTGCAGCCCAGTACCACCTGGACTCTCCAAGGAGGCAGGAATTCTCTAAACATGTGTTATGCCTCTCTTACAGGCATCTCTGGTTTTGATCCTGCTGTTTGCTGAATTAAGTGATAAACACCCCCAAAAGCCTCTAACATTTCTTAGAAAATGAACACTGAAAATCTGAAAAAGTCCTCAAAATGTTAGAGCAACATCTAAAAGCCTTGGGTGTGTTTTCTAATGATGTCTATTTTGTTTGTTTCTTCTCAGTCATCATCCTTTGGGTAATGGGAGAAGCAAAAGGGCTTAGTGATGCTCAAAAGTCATTACTAGTACAGGTTGCAAGATTTATTCTCTTACACCATTTCCTCTACTTTTTTCTTGTTGCTGTTGTTCCCTTTCATTATTTTTAACTTTCTTGCATGAACTTTCTTTTCCCTTCTCATTTTTTGTTCTCAATATAAACACTAGCTCAAAATATCAATTCTCTTATCAAAAATGAGGGTTTGCTTGCAAGAAAAAAAAATATTCCCCAAAATACCCTCGTCTACTCATATCTCCCCTGACAATATCCCAGAAGATGCTTTCTGTTAATTTAGGTACTCAGACAGTGGCTATTTAAACAGCTTGGTTTATGGTTTGAAGGCAGGGGTAAGAAAGTTTTAAGTTTCTGTTACTATTTCAGTCTTGATCCTATTATTGGATGAATTTAGAGGCACAAATATATCTCCTTAGGTTCTAATGTCTAGGAGCAATATATTAATTTATTTACGATGTATGTTTTAATGCATATTGGTATAAGTTTTCTTGTTAATATAGTAATAAGTACAGTTAAAGCATTGGAGGTGAAAAAATATACAGAGGGGAGAAATATCCCCTAGATTTGTTATATTCTTATTTTTCCCATTTCAGCAAAAGGCAGGAGGCATTTCCTAAGGGACTCAAAGTATGAATCAGATTTACTTAAACAGTGCAATAGAATTCAGATGAGTTGTTCTGTGAACAAATATAAGAAACTTCCTCATTCTCTTTTGCATAAATTCTTGAGTATGAAAGCTACATCAATTATGAAGAATTATAGCTTCTTTCAAAGCCATATTAATAAACAGGCACTTAAATCAACTTGGCAAACAAACCTGTTTTTAAGGAGCAAAAATAAAAGTGGTAGACAATGTCTGGAAAGTTTCCTACCAAACTGCTAAGAGTAGTTACCTCTTGGGTTGGACAGAGAAAAAAATTGTCTTTAAATTGAGCTGTAGACATGCTTCAGCTTGCTATGTGTTCTAAAATCTTTTCTGTCTTTCTAGTGGGATCAGGTATACAAAGCCATAATCTCCGCAGAGCTGGAAGTAACAGATTTTCTGAATTGAGCTCATCAGTATAGATTTTTAGAAGTCTTTCAAAAAGGTTATTTCAGTAAATGAACAACCTTCCATGCGAATGACTTTTTGTTTCCATTAGTCCTAAGCTTAGTATCACTGTCCCTTCTGGCCATTAAACTTCAGGAACGGTGACTGCCCTCTTGGACAGGCACTGCCTGGATGAGAATGAAACATTTCAGGTTGGAATAAGCTTGTGAGTTCTTAATCCCTCCTGTCATGGTTCTGGAGGGAGTTCTGACAGAAACACAGATAAGTATGTGGATACTTAGAAATTCGAGTACAAGTGCCTGGCAAAATGCTGGATTTAATGTTAAGGCTAAAGATAGGTCAACATTTTCACAGCAGTCTTCTCTTATGGCAGAAGTCACCTGGTGGTTTCCTCATTATAATTCCCAAAGGCTTCGACCTGTCTCTTCTTTATGGCCTCTTTGCAGCAAATGATATTGTTGAACTCTGACATCGATATGCTCAGCTCTTGGCTTTTGACACTCTCTACTTTCTGGTTCTCCTTCTGCCTTTTTTATTGTCTTTTTTTGTACTCGTTTTACTTGCCTTTCTTCTTTTTCCTAAATAGGAGATCCTCCAGATTCTGTCTCTGGCTTTCTCTTCTCTTTTTACATTTCTCCCTTCTCCCACCTCTCTCTAATTTGTGACTTCAATTGTCATTCTATGTGGACAGACATAGTAAAACTGTCAACTACTGAGGACCTATACTTTGCTAGACACTTCTTACATATCATCTCACTGATCTCATAGTAATTTTCAGCCTTTTAGATGAGGAGGCAGAGTCTCAGGTAGGTTCAAAGACTCACTCAAAATATCTCAGACCACATAGCAAATAAGTGATGGAACTGAAGTTTGAGCCCAGGTCTTTCTGGCTCTAAAGAGCATGCATTTTGTTGTCACTGCACTGTCTCCCCTAATCCGTAACTCAGTCTCCAGTCTCATTTCAAAATCAAGAACTCTTCTTCTAGGACCAGCTTCTCCTCCCAACAAAGAGACTTTGTGAAACCTATACACCACCTTTCTCCCAATGACCAGGCTCACAATGTCAGGTGTCTCCATCACCTTGCAATCTTCCACCTTCCCTGCTCCTCCAGGTCCCTCACCCGTAGACTCATCAATTGCCAAATAGCATCCCTGACTTCCTCTTTCCCCTCTTCAGACTAGCCTACATTCTTGTCCTAGAGCACATCATCCCCTTAGTTAAAACCTCAGCGGCTTCTCATTGCCTAAGAAATAATGTCCAAATACCTATAATTACTACTTGAAAGTCCTATTTACTTTCCCTGTCATATCTCTCAGAGCTTCCTTTTAAGTGGACTATGTACCAGGGAAACTGGGCAGCTAGCTATGCCCCCAAGTGTTTGAGTGTCCCATATTTATGCTTCTGTTCAAGCTGCTCCCTCTTATGGGAACTCACTCTTCACCTAGCAGACACTGCCAGTCTGCACAAAGCCAACCCTGTTCAGTGTATTGCCCTCCAACACACACACATACACACACACACACACACGCAATTCCTCTCCACTAGTGCCCAGTTGAATGTCACTCTACATCTTTAAGCCTACACAGATTTTCATTTGTTCCACTCTCGGGGAATTTAGCCTATTCTACTTTTGGTGTGTTATTCTCCTCTCCATCTTACTCCTTGGCAGAGAAGGAATGTATCAGACTCTTCAGTGCATTTCTTGAAATCTTTTAATTCAAGGGACATATGGGTGCCCAATAAATATATGTTAATTAAATTTACTCAAACTCTGATGAAACATAGCAATACAAGGTCACATTCTAAATGTAATGCTTTACACATGGTTTTCATTACACCAGCAAGGAGAAATAAAATGTTTCACTCTAATGATCCCTCAGCATCTTGAGATCAAGAATGTATGAAAAACAACTATGAATACATATCCTCAAAATGATTACCTTTTTTCCTAATTTCGAAGGGAGAAAGAGCAGAAAAGAATATGCGGAGAAAAAAAAAATGTTAGGTTCTGTCTACTGCCATGTGAAGAATGCAGAGAAAACAACTTATGGTAGGATACAAGTCAATAATAAAAAAGCATGAAGAATGCTGAACTATAAAAATTCAATTTACATGTTGCTCTCCTGTGACACATAAACATTACCAGGTGAGATAAACTACTGTAATATTATCTTGTACTTAACATGTTAGCCTCTGAAAATCTTCTTTGGTCACTCTCTATATTATAGTTTATGTCTTCCTAAATGGATGATAAGCTCCCAGAGGGGAGGATATAGAGCCACTGTTACCTGGTTCTCCTCCACTTCAGCCTTGGTGCTTACTAAAAATTATCCTTGGGACTGAGTAGCAAAGAGGATCATAACTCTTCTAAGGTGTCATTCTCAAACAGTTAACACAATTTTGTAGGATGATTTTTGAGAAAAGAATCCAATATACAGCTATTATAAGAATATAAGAATTTATGTCAGATGCAGTGATACTCACTAAATGTGTAATCATGAATACACTAAAGTTATAACTTTGACTTCTCTTTAAACCGGTCAGTTATAATCTTCTTTGAAACAGCCACACCCTCTGTGCAATGCTACTGATCTTAATGAGGAGTTATAAGCAACTGGATTTGCAACCGGATATGCAAATCCATCACCAACGTTGGCAAACCTAGGCGAAGTGTATGCTGACAGAAAGCCAGTGTTTTCCCATTGAGATCAAACATTATACTTTTTCCAAACACAATTTAGTTTCTTAAACCTTGATTTATGAAATTCAAGGAATTTGACCTTACAGTAGGAATCTTCTGTTCATGTTTGCCAATGGGAAAGTTCCAGATTTTGGGAACCGAGCCATTAGCAATGACAGGGACATGAGGTCAGAAGATGACGGACAGGACACATGGTGCTTTTCACTGCACAGATAATTCTTCAGTAAATATCTGTGCACTTGAGATTTAGATTTGGTTTGTATAGCTAAGAAGTCCACTGGGAACCAACCATTTAGCCAGCAAAGGGGTTCTTAAATGGTTTACAGTCCTATATAAAAGTTACCAAAATGATTGTTAAGACATTTATATTTTGGGAGAAAGGGAAGGTAGAGAAGGTAGACAAAGACAAAATGCAATATATTCCCAGATTAAAACCCTCTGATCACTCACCACAATCATTTGAGCCACATAACTTTCAGGTCCAGTGTATTCAGTGGGGTCTTTAACCTTCACCAAGACTAAGAAGTACAAATAATGCCACATATTGTGTTCTGACTTGATGTGCTCCTCAAATGAAACAGTTTTATTATCAAACTTGTCCCTCTCGAGTCCTGCAAAACACAGGAAACACAATATATGTAATTTTTCATTTAATTAGCATAAAAATAAAACATAATAATTATATGAAAAAAAAGCTTTATTTAAGAGTGTGCCAATTTAAAATGTTACGATTAAAAACAAAACAGTACTCAAGACCTCCAGAGAAAAAGGTCATAGTTTATAGATTTCTTCCCAACTAACGTTCCCACCACCACCACACGCATGGATCCTTGGAAAAGCAGTCTTATTATAGACGTAAAATTTGCAGATAATTTAAAAAATAGCCGTATCAAAATTGTCAAATTAAACTGGACCATAAGTCTAAAAAAAAGAAGCAAAAATGATTGTGCAAGAAAAGGGCGCACTTGCTAATCAGGACAGAAATAAAAGGTCATTTACCCAGGAACTTGGATAAAATGAGGGAAGGCAGCTGAGAGAGTCATCTCTTCAAAATCATTTGTAATCAATGAAAGTTAAGTGAATGTCCACAACAATCTGTGCTCTGAGTGCTATAAAGACTCAGAGACTCATCTAGCTCCTTAGAATACTGTGTTCCAGGCATTTTTGGAAGGGGATAATCTGCTTGATTTCCAAGGTACATTTTCAGACTCTGGAAGGAAACTGAGGAAAGGCTCTGGATAGTAATATTCTTTTCTCTCAAAGGTTGAAAAATGGATAAAAGGAAATTAATGAAGACAAAGAAAAATATCTGTGGAAAAATGAATTAGAATGCCAAGTAAAATGGGATGTTGGGATTCAGTCTGGTTTTGCAGTTCAAATATTGGAGAAGAAACCAGGGAATTGAATTCTAATTCTGGCTACTCTTTTCCTAAGCATATTACCCTTTAAAGAATAAATAAGATATAAAGTATAATAAGTGAAAAAACCTGTTCCCAATGTAGTGGTTACCTTTTAAATTATATTATTTGATATTTTAATAGAAAATATCATAAAATTTAGCTGGCTAATGGTCAAACCTCATCTTATTTGACCTATCATCATCTCAGCATGCCCCAAATAAAACCCAATCCTCTTCCCCAGTCCTGCTCCACCCACAGTGCTCTTTTCTTCCCATGGCAACATCATTCTTTCAGTTGTTCAATCTGAAAGTCTAGGAGCCATTCTTGAATCTTCTCCCTCTCATATACGTACTGCATCTAATCCATGTTGAAATTCTTTTGGCTCTACCTTTAATATATGTCCAGAATCTGATCACTTCTCACCACCTCCACTGCTTCCACTCTGGTTTGAGCCATTATCATCTCTCATCTGAGTTCCTGCAATAGCCTCCCAGGCCTCCCCTTTTCCTCTTCCTCTGTATAGACTATTCTCAAGACAGCAGTCAGAGTGATCCTTTAAAAATATAAGTGGGATAGTGTTTATCCCCTTTTCTAAATCCTACCCAAGTTTGAATTTCAGATAAACAACAATTTCAGAATAATTGTTGAGTATAAGTATGTCCCATGCAATATTTATTTGCTAAACCCTAAGTGATTGGCTTTATAGCCTCTCTAACCTCATTTCCTACTACCCTCTCCCTTGCTAACTCTCATCCAGCCACACTGGTCTCCTTGCTGTTCCTTGCACATCAACCTCTGCTTCAGGGCCTTTGGACTGGTCATTTACTCTGCCCACAACGCTCTTCCAGTATCTCTTTGACTAACTCACTCACCTTCAAGTTTTTGCTCAAATCTCACTTTCTCAATGTGGCTTAAATTAATCACCTTATGAAATCCTACTGCCTGTCCCCTTCCTTTTGCCGACACTCTCAATCACTCTTTCCCCTTTTCCCTCTTTTTCCTGTAGTGCTTATCACGTCTTAATAGACTGAATATATCTGTATCAACATTGTTAAATCACACTGGACCATAAGTCTAAGGTAAAGAGGTAAAAATGATTGTCAAAGAAAAATCCTGCCTGCTAATCAGCATAGAAGGAATGTCATTTTATCCAGAAACTTATTTATCATTTACTGAATGACTATGGGCAGATATATATATATATTTTACATATATATATTATATATATAAAAAATATATATAATATATATATATATATATATATATATATATATATATATTTTTTTTTTTCCCACCAGTGGTTCCAATAGCTTAGAATGGTGCCTGGTACATAGTCAGCACTGAATAAAATATTGATTCAATGCCTAAAGAATATATTTCACTAATAAAATGCTGTCCCACTAGGGTGGCTATAATCATAAAAAGATAATAATAACTGTTGATTATGATGTGGATAGAGTCCTCATACACTACTGGTGGAAATGTAAAATAGTGCAGCTACTTTTTAAAACAGTTCAGCAGTTCCTCAAAAGGTTAAACGTAGAGCTACCATAGAGCAACTCCACTTGCAGGTGTATGTGTGTGTGTGTGTGTGTGTGTGTGTGTGTGTGTGTGTGTAGACAGAACAATTAAAAACATGTTCATATAAAAACTTAGACATAAATTGTTCATAGCAGCATTATTCATAATAGCCAAAAGTAGAAACAATCTAAATATTTATCATTGTTGAAAGGATAAACAAAATATAGTATAGCCATACAATGGATTATTTTTGTGTATTAAAAGAAATGAAGTGCTGATACATGCTACAACATGAACCTTGAAAACATCATACTTAGTGAAATAAGCAAGTTAAAGAAGACCACATATTATATGATTCTATTTATATGAAATATCCAGAATAGGCAAATCTATAGAGGCAGAAGGTAGATCAATGGTTGCCTTGGACTGAGGAGGATTAAAGATTGGGAGAAGGGGAGTGGTGATAGCTAAAGAGTATGAGGTTTCCTTTGGGGACAATGAAAATATTCTAAAGTTGATTGTGATGATAGACACATAACTCTGAATATACTAAAAAACATTAAATTGTACACTTTAAAGGGTGAGTTTTAAGGTATATAAATTATATCTCAACAGAGCTATTATCCCTAGAAAAAGAAAAAATGTAACGTAAATTTTCTCAGAATTCAATTCAAACAAGTATCTATCTACCTGTTGCAAGGTACATCGGGCTATAAAAATATGTCTACTATCAATTAATCTATAATATGGTAGAGAAAACAGACAACAGACATTCTGAAATGATATAAACTGCCAAGGAAACATAGAGAAGGCAAAATAAATTCTGACTAGGTACATTTAAAAAGGTTTCAAAGCTGTATATTTGACTAGATACATTTTAAATGGTTTCGATGAGGCATAGAGCTTTGAATGTCTAACCTTGAAACATGACTATGGCAAATAGAAAACAGATGAATGGTAATAAAATATATTTAATTTTTATTGAGCACATATTTATGCTGACAACTATAAAGAGATCTAAATATGCTATTATAATTGTAACAATCCAATCTGACCTTTTAGCATGTAAGGAAACAGATTCAGAAGGATTCAATTAATCGTTCAAGTTAACACCTCTAGTTAGAGGAAAAGTCAGCTAGTATTTAAATAAAAATATTTCTGATGCCAAAGCTGTGTGTTGTTGTCATTGTTTTGGTTTGGGGGGCTTTTTTTTTTTTGCTGTCTGGGCTGAGGAAATGGCATGGCAAAGCTAGAGATAAAAGTAGATGATGACCTGTTTGAGGAAGTGTCAGTTCCTCTGGCGTGGCTAGAAGGGAACATTTGGAAATGAAGATGAAACAATAAATTTGGCACAAACCATAAAGAGTTTTAAACACAAAGCTAAGGAGTCTGTACTTTATTCTGAAGGCTTTTGCTTGTAGACTAGCATATTCAGAGCTGTGCTTTCAGTAACTTCCTGTGGCAGGATTTAGAGGAAGACTATGGAAGAGGAGGCTGAGAGGGAGAATCCAGGGGTCTAGGGTAATGGGACGGATGTGAGGGAGGGAAACTGGTTATCGTTCATCTTCACTGGTTCTTGCTCTCTAAGCTTTAGTGCCCATTCCCATGGTTTCAACCATCATCATGCTGATGATTTCTCAATCTTTATCCCAAGTATTGACCTTTCTACTCAACTTTAGTTTCTACTTCCAACTACCTCCTGGATAAATTCTCCTAGATAGCTTATGGGCATGTCAAACTCAACTCATCAAAAATTTATTTCTTTAGCCCTTCTTATTCACTTGTGTTAATGAAGTCCCTGTCAACAAAAGAACTTGAAGTCATCCTCAGACTCACGCTCTGACAATCCACTTCTTGTAGTCGCTCTGACTTTCTCACTATTCTCCATACACACCAAATCCTTTGGAAACTCGATGTCTCCATCTAGTCTCTTTCTTGCTCCAGATAATCCTTCTTCAAGACCCAGCTCAACTACTGCCACCATTCTAACTCCCACAGACACAACCAATTAGTTGATCCTCTTTGTGTCCACAATACTTTGCTGTGAAAACTTGCCTATTTCTATCTTCGGCTCTACTACTTTATTGTCTGATTTATTTTTGTATTACCAGCACCTGGCATAATATCTGGAAAACATGCATTTCAAACAAAGTTGACAGAGTAATTGAGTAAATGAATAAGAGAAGTTGAAGAGGACTTTGAAATGAAAATTTAAGAGGGCTTGACATCCAATTAGAGGTATATATTTAAGAGGAATCAAGAATGACTGAATTTTCTGACTTGAATGATTTAGGATGTGTTAAGTTTAAGATGCCTGTAGAACAACCATTGATGGGATGATAGGAAGTAGGAAGCTGGAACTTTCTAACAGAGTTCAAGATGTAAATATACTACTAGTTCAAGAATAAATGACTTAAAATGAACAATGAAAGCCAGGGTACTGGCTGAGCTGATGAAGGGAGGAAGAAAGGAAGCGTAAGAGGAGTTCATGTGCTTAATACATACTTTTCAGGAAGAAAAAAAAATAAAACAAACTTTTCAGAAAAAAAAAAATGCTGTATTTCCCACATAGTATGAGTAAGGTAAGGGTAGACACCCACCCATCACCCAGGTATTCCCATTCTTCTTCTCTGCTTTACTTTTTTCTATAGCTCTTGTCATCATTTGACATTCTACATATGTTGGAAAATAAACTCCATAATGGCAGTGCTTTTGTCTATTTTTTGTTCACTGCAATACCCTGGCACGTAGAAGGTGCTCAATAAGTAATTGTTGAACAAATAAATGAACGAATGACTTTAATATCTAAGTATAGATAATAGGGGACTAATATACTGCTAGAAAAACATAAATGACTCCTCTCTCACAATATAGTCTTTATCTTCTATTAAATCATCTAAAAAGGTCTTTAATTCTAGGATCCTGATTGTCCTTGATAGAAATTCTGACATCATCAAATCCTTTCTTTATCTTATTATTTTGTCACACCTGGTTTGTTGACAGCTCCTTTTTACTGGATTTACAGACTCTAGTAATTCAAAATTAATAATTACTGTGGCTATCAGAGCCAATTCATTTTCTGTGTTTACTCCTTCAGCTCTGTCATCTGCTAATTATCACCCTATCATGGCCACCTTCTGGATCACTAGAAATTGTTTTCTGAGTCATAACTCTCAAACATCTGGTCATTGCTTTCAAGGCTAGAAAAGTCCCATCTGCTCTCATCTCTTGTCACAGTATCTACCTCCTCTGTCTCCTCTGTTGTTACTATGGGTGTCACTTGGTACACTCCTGGAGCCAATTTTCTCCTACTGTGGAGATTCTCTCCTCTGTTATTTATACATTATCCCTCTTTGAATCGCAACTTAACACCTAACTCTTTCAAGAACAATTTCTGGATTAATCAAAACTATTTAATAGTCTCCTAGTACAATCCCTAAATATCCCAAATATTTAAACCATTTTTGTAATAAATTCTTATAATATTTATGGTATATATTAGATCTTACACATGGTAAGTGATTCTCAGGAGTGAAAGCATATCTACACATATGTTATCATAATACTTTTCACACGTTTCTGCTTAAGGTCCTTTAATGAAAGAGAATAAAGAATCCTTATGTTACTGAGATCACAGGGATTAGCAGCTATAGGTATTTAGACCACTTTTCAATATTTAAAAATGTTTCTATTTAATTTTAAATGTTCACACTAAATTTGTTCTACTTTACAACATTCTATTTAATATAAAAATATCATTTAAATTTATTCTTAGGTTAAATTACCTAAATGGCCTCTCAAATTTTTGAATAAACGTGAAGCTTCTGGAATAAATCATGTTGATCTAATATCTCCTTGTGCCTTCTGATATATCACCCTGTACCCCTGTGGCCAAGTGTATGCCATAAAAACAATACCCTGCACATGACAAAATTTGGAATAACTTGGAATTAGTGCAACTAGATTTTCTGTTCGCAGTATATATCAATTTAGTATTTACTTGCTCTATCTTCCTTTCATAGGTTATAAGCCATTTAAGAATAGAGACGGTGTTAATTGCGAGCTGACTAATTGGATAGTCCTTAATTAAGCAAATATTTACGAATGATCTCTAATGCATACTATGAAAGCAATATAGCTTTCATATGGATAAGGCATGGGTCCAGATCTCTTAAAAAAGAGAAATTAACATGTCTGAGTGCTTACTTTCAGCTAAGCATTGAGCTAGGGATTCTGATATATATAATCTCATTAATACTCACCACAACCCCAAAACATGGCATTGTATTCTCCATTTTCCAGATGAAGGAACAATAATTCAAGGAAAAGAAACTTGGCCAACCTCACATAGCCAAGATGTAGAACCAGTGCAGACCTATGTTTGACTATAAAATGCATGCACTTTCTATAATATGACAATGCATAGCATCCAATAGAGGAGATAAAACAACAAAAATATATATAGTACCATATAACTAAGTGTGACATGAATAATTTAGGAGCAGACATGTCTGCTTCTGGTTAGTGAGATCAAAGAAGTGGCATGAGATCTGGGTCTCAGAGTGAGAGCAAGAGTTCAATAGCTTAGAAGTCTGGGCATTCCTAACAGAAATACCATAACTGAGAACACAAGGAGAGTTAAGGATGAGTAAAGTAGTTGGGCTAGAACTTAAGCTATAAATGGGAGAAGAGTGGGTGAAAAGGTAGGCAAAAAAAGAAGGGGCCCAATTGTGGGGCCCCTTATATGCCAGGAAAATTAGAGTTTTAGAGTTATAGAGACTGCAGTCGCTATTGATAGGCTTTTGAGTAAGAAAATGATGAATTCAAAGTGGAAATAAGTCTGGCAGTGCTGAGCAGGCCATTTGGGGGTGAGCCTGAAAAATCTAAAATTGTTTCCTTCTTCTTTTCTCAAACTCAGCTATTGGTACCGCCATTCACACAGGTACCTCAGCTCTTTCATATCCACTCCAAAACACTGGGATTTAAAAATTTTACCTCCTAAATATTTCTTGACTCTGTCTTCTACCCTTAATATGGCCACCACTAACTCTCCTGAATCAAGGTTTCATTACCTTTCACCTGGACTATGGCAATAACCTTCTACCTGGTTACTCGGTCTCTAGTACTGTCCACTGATGAATGACCTCCCATAGCAGTCACAGTGCTCTAAAACAAAAATTAAACACTGTCCTCCTTTACTTAAAATTCTTTAATGGTTGACCATCCTCTCTATAAGTCAATAGAATAGAGTTCAAGCTTTTTAATATAAAGGGCCACACATGATTTGGCCAACCTCTTCTCTTGGCATGCCCTGCTCTGAAATTTAAGCTCCAGCAACATTGAGCTGCTTGCAATAATTGAAGATTCTCATTGCACTGTTCTTTCCTCCATGCTTTTCCTTATGCTGGACATTCTGCTTCTACTCACTTTGATATGGCTATCGCTCTTCCATCTTTTACCAACGGCTCCAATGCCATCTCTCTTCTCAGAAGCCTTTCCCGACTCTTTCTTGTCTACTCCCTATCACAATCTGTAGAGGTGTAACAACCTGTGAACTTCTTAGGTAGCAATGATATTTATTGTGTTTGAATTCTACAACAGATTATGAACACTCCAAAGAAGGGCATGTCTAATTTACATTTGCTTCTTTGGAATATAGCTTATTATTACAGGTGACTGCTTGGTACACCTCCAACTGTTGGAAGAATGTTAGAAAGGTTTGGAAGAGCCATTGAGGGGAATGAGACAGTTGAAAAAAGGGAACCAAGAAGGGAATGGGATTTACTGAGGGTCCCGTTTAAGTTACATAGAATAACACAGTGAAGCCCTTATGCTTGTTTCGTGACTTTTATCAAAAGATTCTTCAGCCCAACATGGAAAAAATAGTATAAAAAATAGTAAAAAAAAGTATAACCTGCAGCTGGTGATTATTCAAGGAGGGGGAAGGACTCTAGGGTGACAAGGGCCAGCTATGGAGACAACTAAAGCCAGAAAGTGTTGAGGAGATGAACAGCCAAAGGGAATGGGGGCGGGAGGGACGTTGGGCCTAAGAGAGCTAATGATGGGAGAAGGGAAGGCAGTGTGGTGAGAGTGAGAGGCAGGGAGGAAGGGGTCATGGGAGAGGGGGAGGGAGGGAAGGAGGAAGAGAGAGAGAGATTGAAAACAGAGAAAGCACAGTTCAGAATCCAAAACACAGTGTCAGTGAGTAAAAGTTCAAATTGCTGGAAAAATCATCTATGGATTCATAATCTAACAAAATAAAATAAAAATCATTCTGTTATTTAATCAATATGTTACTGCGATTAAAAATCTGTTTGCCAGGCGATAGAACCTTTTAGTATTTTGTAACACATTCTATAGTCGGAGAATCATACAAATTACAGAGATAATGACAAGATAGCTTTGGGATGTAATTCTTCTATCTATTTATGGAACAGAGAACCCCAATCCAATGCTTGGTTACATAATCTGAGTTTTGTCCAGCTTTCATTTTGAAATAATTTTTCCCAAAGCATGACAAGTAAACACCATTCTAGCCCCTCCCTTCTCCAGAGCAGTTTCTTCATCTAGTATTTTAGTATCTTAAGAACATTTACCACAGATGAAGCATGTTGTCTTCAGAATTTCTTCTTTTTTCTGTTTTTCACTTCTGAGATCAGCAAAAGTATCAATGATGACACCAAAAATCAAGTTAAGAACGATAATAATAACAATGAAATAAAAAAGAAGGTCATATACCACTCGGGCAGCAAAAAGGGGTTCCTGAAATAAAAATTTAAAATAAAAAATATATATACAAACATATTTTTAAGGCATGGTGATTTTAGCACATTTTCTAGCATAGAGAATATATTCAATGAATGTTGGTAAATTAATATAAATAGTATTCCAAGTTGGAAAAAGACCCACTTTCTACCTTCATTTTCTTTAAGTGTTATGCAAAAAGCTTCACAGTCTGTTCCCAGAATCCTTTCCATTCTGTAGGATTTACACTACCTCCCCCAACTCCCACCCTGTAAAAGAGAGATTTACCTTTATTAAAAACCACTTTACTATGTCATTATACTAAATGCATTTTGGTGCAGTGGGTTACATTCCAGAAGTTGCACAAAAGATATACAAATATCAGTTCCAAAAGTCAGCGATTAGGGAGTTGAGGAGGACCTAACAATCTGTCAGTTTCTGAGTAGGTTTTGTTCTTGGCCTTAAAGGATCAAGTGCATACAGCTCAAGCTATTTCTATTTGATGAACAGTATTAAAATTCACATTAGTGATCATGTAACCCAACTGTTTCAGAGATGAGAAAACATTAGATAAACCAACAACATGATACAGCTAGCCTTTTGGAGAATTGAGAATTTTTAAGCTCCTAGCTTAGCACTTGAGTTTTGGCAGCTAATCAGTTTTTCAGTCTTGCCATTTTAATATATAAAATCTTGTTAGAATTTGTTTAAATTTTACATTCATTGTTATAAATAGTGGAGGCTATTAATCTTCAGCTGTTAAGAGTAAATCTCCATGCTTGAGACACCTGATAGACAAGAGGCAGCCTAGTTTCTGTTTCTTATGTAACACTCAACTCCTGTATAAAGTTTGTAGTCATGATTTTGTTGCTGTAATACAATACACAGTTCAAACTTGGAAAAATGTCATAACCCCACTAACGACATAGAGTTTTAGTATATTAGCTATTTCTATGAAATCCTAGCATACAATTAATTGGTTTTAGGGCCACCGTTATACTTTTAAATCAAATGATACAATATACTACTCTGAAAACAAAAATCATATTGTAAGTGTCATTTTAAAAGTTTTTAAAAATAATTATGTGCTTCTTGGAAAAAAAAAACCCTTTTTTCCAGCTTACATCTTTGGATGGCCTTCTCAGCACGTCTCCCACACCACCTCCATTCCTGAGGCCCTGGTTCAGAACGGTGACAATGCACATAAGAAGAGTGTCACATGTCCTTTCAATTCCGTCTTCATACTCTTCATCAGCTATAAAACACACAAATTAAACAATGCAGCAAACCTGTGTTTTTAAAATATATTATTATCTACTTCCAACGATCTATTTCTTTATAACTGTGCCATTACACAATTTTTTGAAATCATACAACATTTTTTTTATATGTAGCAGCCCATGACTGCCACAGACTGTCATTATGCTAAATGCATTTTGGTACAGGGGGTCCCATCCCTGAAGTATACAATGCCCATTCTGAAAGTCAGTGATTAAGGAGTTGAGGAGGACGTGCCATTGAGCAAGTTCCTTAACCTCAATATTCTCATCTGTAAAATGGGAGGTCTGTTCAAGGATTAAACCATTCAGAGGGTTATATGATGTAAGATATGTAAAATACTTTGCATAGAGATTGCCATACACATAGTAGGGGCTTAAATATTAGGGCAGATGTTATTTCATTATTTTGGTTAAGTGTCTAAGCTTTTTAATGACCAGCATGGAGCTATGGATAAAAACATACCATGTATTTATGTGAACAATTTATCTCATGTGAGAAATTTTTGTGTGTGTGTGTGAATGTATTAATGTGAAAATATTTAGGGAGAAATGGGGAGAGAGAAAATGATATAATGTGACAGAAAAATTCTTAGTCTTGTTTTGTTTAATGGTAAAGTTACCAAACTTGGTAATTAATTTCCCAGTCACTTAAAATAGCTAAAAGTTCATACTAAATTGGATATTGGAATGAGGATTGCCTAATATTGATAAGTAAGCAGAAATGTATTTTTTTGTTTGTTACTTAGTTAAAGAACCTTAGAGGCACTGAATTTTGGCATTGTGTAGCCATAGTCTGCCTGTCAAGGCGTGAGTGTAAAAACAACTACCAAAGGGAAAAAACAACTTAGTTATGTTTACATGATCCATGACCAACAGCCTGTTTGGTACTTTGTTACAAAAGGCTGATTTTCCTCTTGTGAACTAACTTTATTTTAACATAAATACTGGGATTTCTCATCCCACTTTATGCAGAGCTGTTTATTTTTAAAACATGCATCTCAAGAGGAGGGCTGAAGTCAGAGATGTGTAGGTACCAGATAGATGCAGGCTCAAAGGTCTCAGCAGCGTCTGTGCTGGAGCACTTACCGTGGAGGTGAGCCCCAAAGCAATTCTGATTTAGAAAGCAGGAGAAATAAAACTGCATTTGGAGGAAGGAGAAATGGGGAAGAAGTATGGCTGGTGGTGGCAGCAGTCAGAACAGCAGAAGAGATAAGGCAGGCAGAGAAATCAGTGAGAAAGTTCAGTTTACAATGTGCCAGTTAGGTCCCCGATACCTGGTGGTGGGTTCCAATGTGATGGCTAAGGAGAATGTGAAGAAAAATAGTTAGAAATATATAAAAGAGTTAAAGGAATTTTTTAAAGAGAAATATAGTTTTCCAGTAATAAGGTCATATGGAATACGTCTATACGCTATTTTGCCACAGTTAGCCTTTCAATCAAAGCAATCTTATAGCTAGTGGCAGGATCTGAATTCATTTATTCAATCAGCAACTACCTACCTTGTCATGTCACACGAATGTTTACTAAAGATATTAAGTGCCAGATTAATCAATACAGGAAACTGCTCCCATCTCTTCCCCAAAATTCAGAACTGAGGCTGTTTATTCTTTAACAGGTGAGGTAGTAAAATCCACACCCAATTCATGTAATTAGTTGTTGTGAAATAAAATAGATTGGCTGCAAATATATAATAAGAGAATGTGCTTTTGGCATGGTATATAAACAGGCAGAGAATGCCCAGGTCAGGGCAACACCACTAACAGTCCAGTCAACATACTCCATAATAACTAGTGCATAGGCATGCCAGTTTTATATAGCAGCCTCTGTGAGCTTGGTTAATAAGGTTCTACCTTTGTGAGATGGATCCACTCACAATACATTAAGCCAAATTCCCAGCCCTTCAGGCTGAAAGCCAGGCCCTGAGTCATGGTGAATTCACCTAAGTAAATGCCACCTTGTGGAGACCCATCTTCATAAACAGCTGGCTTTCCCCGGCCAAACTTGCCTCATTTCACTACATCAACTTCCCCTAGGCTAGGTGCTAGGAATACAGGTGGAAAGATGAAAGTGTCATAGCTCCTAGGAAACTTATGTTCCCCTAAAACAGGTGGGTCAGCAAATGAACAAAGGCAGTGCAGTATCTCAGGGCACTGTGGAGGCAGGAAGGATGTGCACAGGGGCAGACGGGAACCAGATTATAGAGAAACTCATACACCAACATGAAAAGTTTAAACTTTATCCTAAAAGCTGTAGAGAAGCACTGTAGAACTTCTGACATGGGCAAGGCAGTTTACAATCTAGTTTGTAAAACACTATGAGATAAAAGTCTCACTGAGTGTGCTTGTAGAACGTTATTTCATTCAACGATGTTCTCATAATATCTATGAGATGCCACAGGAACTTAACTCTTATTTATGTCAATTAGCCTGTGACAAAACTGGTTTCGTTATATGTTTTGCTGTAGTTCCAATAACCTATCAGTGATGTTAAGTGAGGAATTACTGTACTTAGATAATCTAAGATAAATTAACATGTGATAAAAGCCACAGAAATAGAGCAAAGAGATTAGAATAGGGAGAGAACCTTTAATATCATATATAGAGGGGAGTCCCTCTAATTAATGGAGACTCCAAGTTTTCCTTGAATATTCAATGGACTAAGACAGGAGTAGAGAGGCATATCACATGGCATGAGCAGAGAGCTCCAGAAGTAGAAAAGAATACTCATTTGTATGCTGAATGGCAAATAAACATTATGTAGAGGAGTGGAATATAACGCTGGGAGCGCTCCGTGAAGATCCAAGGAGTTGTAATTTTATTTGGCAGGCGATGGAGCATGCTAGAAATCTTGAGTTGAGGGCAGGGAAGAAAATATTCAAAGTAGTCATTTCTGACAAATAGTCTAGTGGTGATATAGTGGATGAACTGAAGAGGAAAGAATAGCCAGAGGAATTGCAATAATTCAGGCATGATGCGCCATGAGCTTCAACAGGGTAGTGACAGTGGGAATGCAAAGGATGAATGAATTTGAGCTGATGAGACTCAGCATAAGAAGGCAGGATTAAATATTAAACTGAAACTTTCAGTCAGAGGTGACTTGGGAAAGGATGGTCCCATTAGACCATGAAAACAGACAATTCAGAAGGAAGAACTGGACATTGGGTGTTTTGATGAAGACAAGGAAAAAAAATCTCAGATGATTCTTATGTTTATTGGATAAGAAGATGAGAAAACATTTGAAAAGCTAGAGAAGACAAGAGAACTGGGAGATTACTATGATCCAAAATTAAAGAAAAAAATAATCTAAAAATGGAGAAAGTATAAAAAAATGTTAAAATTATAGAAGGGCAAAAGGCAATGAGAAACAAGAAAAGGTCACTGGATTCACCAATTAGGTCATAAGTAACAACAAGGAGATTGCAAATAGTGAAAGAGAAGATGGCTGATGCAGAAATAGAAGGAGAGAGTGTAGGCCAATGTTTTATAGGAAAATCCGGTGCTGAAAAGAAGAAGATTGATAGGATATTCATTTGAGGGAATAAAAGAATGCAGAGAAAGGTTCAGTTAGAACCTAAGAGTGTTTTAGAACAAGAGAGAAAAGATGGTAGAATGGAAAAGATTTCAGATGTAAGAAAAATGGTTTAGCTAATGGTGGCAAGGTGGTAATGAGGAAAACAGAGGTAGTTGTAAAAGAAGTGAGAGAGTATGGTTGTTTACATGCAAAAGGAAGCAATTAGTAGAAATAGACTTTTAATGTGAAGACATTTAAGAAGAACTAAGTATATCCACGTAAGAAACTTAGAATATTGGCACATAGGGTGTAATAAATTCTAGGTTATCATAATTATGATTATTACTGATAGATGGTTGTTAAATCTTATGCAAAGTTATAGTTTTAGCATAATCAATGAATTTTATACTTGAACAATATGAGATTAAATTAACCTCATTTTCAGTCGAGTATTAGTAAAATAAAATATTTTGTGTTAATTCATAATAGAAATAAAATATTTCATATAAGGAAAAGAATAAAAATATATTCTATCGGCTCTGAAATATTTCCCTTAGATCTGAGGTGTTGGTCTGTACTTTTTTTTAATACTGCACTTGCTAGAATAACAGTATTTAATAATGCTATTTTCTGCTTTAATACTTAAATAATTAATTTTAATGGTTTCATAGAAAGCAATAGATTGTCATGGATATATATTTAAAATTCTGAGTGCAATTAAAAACTTCTTGTTCGTCTGTCTTAAACTTTAATTATAATCAAATCATTATGGCAATGCTGATTTAAAAGTTTTTAACTAGGAAAAAAATTAAAAAACTGGGCACTCAGAAGGAAGTCAAAATGTGGAGTGGCATTAAAGTTGATCAGTTTCTGGTTTCCATCAATTTTTTTGTTAAAGTAAAATACCAAAACATATTAAATTTGAATTACTCATAAATGTTAAACATCTGTGAACTTCCTCCCTTTTCTGTACAAATGATTTTTACTTAGAAAATAAGTGTGACTATATTTTGTAAATTGCCTCCAACAGGCCTTACTTTTCTAAAAAAATCAGTTTATTTTATTTTATTTTTTCTTTTTAAGTGAATATTTTTGTCTAGGAAGTCAGGGAGGTCTACAGCAAATGAAATAAAAAATTCTTTTTGTTTTTTTTCAGGCACAGTTGGTTGCCAGTTACCATGCAAACGTGCTGCAGGGACAATAACCTAACCTGCATGTGCTGGAGCTTCCTTGGGAAGTGACCGCTCTGCCTCCCAATCACCACGAGGCTTGTTTCTACACCGCTGTGTATGTCTGGGTCTTTGTAATGCGGACCTGCTGTCCGTCCACAAGGTAACAAACCAAGCCCATAACAAATGCACACTAGGGTTTGCAAATTAAAATTTAATCCTGGTCTTAGACATAGAAAAGTTATTTTTAAATCTAAGTGACACATGCTGTACAGCAAACACCAGGTTCTACCTTTCACTCTACTCTTGCAGTTAAATACATGTGGCCAGAATTTAAACATGGCAAGGGATAGAAGATTAAATCAATGGAATTTTCAATCAGATGAATTTTATCACTTACCACATCAAATGCAAAAAGGGCACAGAGGAAAGAGTAGATCAATACAGGCATTCCTGCAGTTTTCATACTGATTTAGGAATAATCCCAGATTGTGAAAAGCTATTGCCACCATCTCTGGCTCCCAACAGTGTCTCTGTCACACTTCCAGTGCTAAAATTCCCCCACTATCCTTTCCTCCCTACTCTGGGAGCTTGTTCTGAAAAATCATACCTGCTTCTCCCTGCAACTCTCAGCTCCGGTGGAGGTTAAAAAAAAAAGAAACTTTGCCCCTGGGGTAATACACCTGGAAGAACCATGTCAATTTGTCCACAGAGAAAAAAGAAATTATGTTCTTTGTGTAATATATTAGATAAATAACAAGTTGTAGAGGTTTTAATGAGAAACCTTTTATGAATTTGTATTCAGAGTTCGAAAATAATATCCAGACTTTGTAATACAACAGAATTTCTAAACCTCAACATTACTGACATTCTGGGCTGGATAATTTTGTCGTGGATGCTGTCCTGTGCAATGTAGGACGTTTAGCAGCATCCCTCACCTCTATTCACTAGATAACAGTAGCACTCCTCCCAGAGTTTTGACAACCAAAATTGTCTCCAGACATTGCTAAATATCTCCAGAGTGGTAGGGGGAAGAGAATAAATTCCACTTGATAAATATGTAATAGAGAATATTTACATTTAAGAAATTGCCTTTAGAAGACCATATGCATAAAGAAAATCTATCCAAGCATTCTCAGGGAAAGGAAAAATGGTAGGCAGAATTTTAACAATCTCTAAATTTTGGTTAGGAAAGAAATAATTTATAGAGTCAAATTCTTTTATTAGGAGGCAATAAGACTTAGAAGGTTAGAGGACAGGCTTTGGAATCAGAGATCTAGATTGATTTATTAGCTATGTGACCTTACTTAAGGTCTTTTGTCCTCAGTGTTTTACCCATAATGTGATGATAATTAGTAGCATTCATTTATCCTTGAACAAGCATCCGGGTCTTCACGTGCTGTTCCCTGCGCCTAGAATGCACTTCTCCTTCCTCTGGCTTGACTGGATCCTTCCCATCCTTCAGTTTAAATAATTCCTCCTCAGAAAGGCCTTTCTGGTTTGATCTTACTACAGTCAGGCTCTCTTGTGATTACCTCTCATAGCAATGCTTATAGGACTCACCGTAGTTTATAAATTTTTATGCTTCCCTCACTATTTTATAAGTTCTGTAAGGGCCAGGATCCATGTTTGCTTCTTCATCAATGTGTCCTGAACACTCAGCTTGGTGGCTGGCCCCATGGCACAGCCTCAACAAATATTGGTATATAAATGAATGAATGAATGAATACACAAGGTTTTTTTTATAGCTATTAATATCATTATCATCATCAAAGATTTGTACTGAACGGACTTAACTAATTTCCTGTTTTACAAAAATATTCACTTCATTTTTTTAAATGTTAAAATCAAAATGTCCCAATTAGTAATAGGATTTGAAACAATTACAATAGAATGCCTGGCTGAGCATCAACGACAATGCCTGGGGAATTGTAGAGAGCCTAAAATTTACAGAATTGTACAGAGCTGGGCAGCTACCACCTGGGTTATGTTCACACCATGTATGACTGAAAGGTCTCACTCTAGCAGTTATCTGACTGTGCCTTAGGAGCTTCCAGCTACCATGCTGGCCATGAGCTTCACTAGCTCAGCTGCTGTGCTGGGCCCCTTGGGTCAGCCATCTTTCTAGACTCTGGCAAGAAGAACACTAGTTTTGTTGTTGATCCACTGGCAAACCACAGTTAAAGTATATTTACTTTAAAATAGAGGAAGTAATTTTACAGTAATATTCAGATATAGAAGAGCAAGGCAGGAATAGGGTTATTATATACTTTGAGACCATGTAGTTAAAGTATTTGTGCTAACAAGAAAGTAAATTTTTAACATGTTATTTTTCATACTCTGTTAAGGAGAAAAAATGTTGAACTGAAAAGAAGATAACAAGTACTGGTGATAATAAATAGAAGTTCGTGAAGTGGCCAAAAAATCCTCAGAGCTATTTAATTTTACTGTTATTTAATTTTACCCAGCTACTTAAACTATGTCCAAGTTTTCAAAACAGCTCTCTGTGATGTTTTTTAAAAAAATATGGATAATGATAAGAGGACACGATATCTGTAGATTTAAATTTGAGGTTGTGACAGATTCGGCAAGCTACTGACAAATGAGCTTGATGCTGTTCTCCAAGATAACATACCAAAGTCGATCATTAAAGTGACAGTGTGGGAAGGAGTTGGAATCAAGAGAAGCCAGTATGGGTTCAGACTGACCTCAAATTGGGGATGTGGCAGACATTATGCATCTGGGCTTTGGCAAGGAGGCTTTGAGAAGGAGTTTCATGATTTTTTTAAAGATGGAGAAATATGGGCTAAATGATAGTTTACTCAAGACAAATTTTTATGTGGCTGAAGAAGCACATGAAACATGACTATGCCAATGTGAAAAGCATATTTCTAGAAGCATGCTGAGCAACTCTGTCCTTAGCACTGTCCTCTGCAACATTTCTAGCACCTTTAATGAAAATCTTTTAGAGCAGAGATTGGCAGTTTTTTTCTGCAGAGAGCCAGATGACAAATAGGCTTTGTGAGCCACATATAGTCCTCGCTGTATATTTTTCTTTAAAGAAAAACACCTTCAAATTTCCGTATGGATCACAGTTTGCCAACCCCTGTTCTAGAGCTGATCAAACTTGAAGACGACACAAGAGGGAATACATATATTGCTTCACAGAATTAGAATACATAAAGATACCATGAGCCTCATGGCACATTAGAACTGGAAGGAAAGATCCGAAACCTAGAGATCATCTGGTCGAAAAACTCTGAAACCTGGGATGGCCCTTGGATTATGGGTTGGAAGAAACATATATAAACAAATGCATGGTTTTACACTTAAAACCCCAAACTCCCAATTATATGAGTACAAGATAGGCATTTATGACTTCACAGCTGAACTGGTGAAGAATGACATTTTAGCCAAGAGTCAGCCACATATGGATCAAGACTGTGGTGTGATTCCAAATTCCACTATCTAGAATAAAACAGCGCCACTCAACTTCTTGCCCTGGAGTGTAAGATCAAGAGTTAGTGCTACAATATATGAGGAAGGCTGAAGAAATTGGAGGTGTTTAGACTGGAGGATGCATGTAATAGGACTTTAGAAACTGCAGAGCACAGTAAAGCTGCACAAGCAAAGAATGAGCTGGTTCATGTTTGGAAGCCTGGACTGGGTACCTAGGAGATAGGGTAGGAAAAAATTCTTGGTGGCAGCTGCTCACAGTGCCTATAGCTGCAGAGACATTGGGATGGAATGTATTCATGTGTTTATTTCTCCCTTTTGGTCATGAAACATGACCAAAGCATGAAACATTTAGTCAGGAGAAGGGACTCTCCATTTCTCCTCAAGCAAGGGTCCAACATCTCAAGGAAAAAGCCAATTTAGGAAGAAAGCCCTATCATTTATGAGCTGCTATCAAAAATCGTGCTCCCAGGTGGAAGTGGGCAAATCTACCCTTACACTGTGTGTAACCCTGTCTTCCCTCATCTTTCTCTGAGTCAGTTTTGCCCTTTGTTGACATAACACTCCTTTTTTTATATATAAAACTCGACATATTTAAAGACATATTCCTTAAATTGTTACTACTTCTGAAAACGGATCACTAATTCCTTTTATGATTCATTAAATTTCACATATGCCGTAGTTTCCAAACTATTCAGAACAATTAGAGTTTAAAAAATTCTTTTTATATGCATGGTCTATTTGCTCCTTTGGAAGCAGGGAAGGTATCATACTCTCTCTGTCTTTCTAACTCTCCCTCCTTATTCTCTTTCTGCCTCTCTCTCTCCTTTCTTTCCTTCCTCCCTCCCTCCCTCCCTCTCTCTCTGGGGACAAGCCATCTGAACAAAGTCCAGGATATTTGCATAATACATCTAAGAGAGCTAGAAAGTGACAAGTCCAGGATTATAACAAAGCCTTTTGAATTCTAAGCCCATAATTTCCAGATTCTTTGTTAAAGGCTATACAGTTAAAAGGGTCTCAATTAGTGTGGTATAGGTTTACAATATGGTAACAGAATTTTTAACAGCATGTACCACAGGGTAAATTTGATAAATTCTTTTGAATAGAAATTATATAAGGAACGTGGTGGGGATACAAAATGGCAGATATGGGAATCCTTTCTCTATTTTGAAACTTCTTGGTTCTCTTACCCTCCATTCTTCTATTTCAAACCACCATGAAATTCCTAGAGCAAGTAGCTAAGTGGTAACAACATTTACCAAATAAACATAACTGCAGAAGTATCAAATTCATACTGTTCTGGAGTTGTTTTTACAGACCTGTATTTGAAGCTGGTATCGTAGGTGAGCAGTTTTCCTTGTCACATGTTTTCATCATTGAACTTAAAGTCATAGTAGAAATGTCATTACTTCCTGAGAATACACAATATAGAATATGGTATAGAGACAAATATGCACATGACAAGAAATGAACATACAATTACAAAGGCATATAAATATAAGGCACTACTATTCTGACTTAGCTGTGTTCCTAAAGTCTTTCAGTAAGTTAGTTTGCAATACTAAACAGTTTGCCTATAGAAGCTATTTTATAAATAGAGAATAGGTTCATGGGTCAAACTACGAAAAGCCTTTTATACCTTTTCAAAGTGGAGATAAAGTATTAATAAATTGTAGACTTTAACCACCATGTGTAACGATGTCTCCATGGCCAAATGCATTCAGGGTTAGGGCTTGGAAGGCCAGGAACACGTTTCTCCCAATGAGGTTGGTGTTCCCTGAGCTCTAAGCCACTGGTGGGTTCCTACAGCTGAAGCAAAGACTGCAGATGGTGGCTTTCTGACAGCTAACAGGCTTTCTGACAGCTAAAATGCCTCAGGGAAGCAAGAATATTCTGCCAGATCCCCGATTAGGATCTTTCTTTTCTTCCTTATTCCCAAAGGATCCTTCTGCCTGCTTGCTCACAGCCTATTTCTTTGGCTCAGAATAGAACAGACAATAATAACCTTCCCATCTCTGTGAAAAAAGTTTTATAAAAATATTTGTTGTTGTTAGTAACAAATGCAAAGTGAAGTTCATTCCTCTCAAACCTATTTTTCACACCTAGCCATCAAGGAAAGTCCATAAAATGGAGGGATGGGACTAAGGTCATTTTCTTATACAAAGGGCTGAAGAAATATTCAAGTGCATTTCCAAGCAATACCACACCAAGGTTACCCTGATTCTTTGATGACATGAGAGTGGAAGTGGCAAATGGGAGCCTGCAACACAAGTACTGGAGCTGAGGGGGCCAGAGTCCACTCGAGGAAGGGAAGCCACGCATTCAACCTCCATCTCTCCCTGCCCTGACTGGGGTAAGCATCGGGCAAAGGGCAGGTACATCACTTGGGGGTGGAGTGGGTTTCAGGTGGTCAGAGACAGAGAGAGGTAGGGAGAGGTAGGAATTCTCAGTGTGCCCTGTTAGCCATTCCCTTACTTACTAAATAATTACCGATTCTATGCTAGGCTCTGAGGGCCTGGAGTCAAGGTCTTGGAGGACTGACAATCAATTGGGGAACACAAAGAGGTAAAGACATAATTTTCATTGAACGGAGGAAGTGAAATACAGATAAAGTAATGTAGTAGTGCATGGGGAGAGGGAGAAGTGAATTCTAGAAAGAAAAAAAAAACAGGAAGTTTTTATTCTTTCAAGTATCAAACAATATATACTGCCAAAGTTGAGTGAAATTATTGAAGATAACACACCTAGGTAGCAAATGAAATTTGAGTGCAGAAAATATGCAGTTCCTCAGTGAATGTGAAGTAATAATCAGAAAGCCAAGAGATGGGAGCAGAGAGGGGTGGTTGATAATTCTAGAGCTAAATGGCTAAAGGAGACATGGATTTACACACAGGAAGATGTAGTAAGGGGAAAATTGGGGCAATTCCAGGTGCAATTAGTATAACAAATGGCACAGAGACCAGCAAAGGCACAGACGGGACAGCAGAGTGACCTTATTTTAGGCTAACAATTTTAAACCAAGCATCTCAAGTCAGCACAGACCCCAGCAAGGTTTTTGAACTAATGAGAGACAGAATCAGAGCTGTGGTCAGAATGAATGACTTGGGCAGACAGAAGAGAGGCTGAAGGTGGGGAAGCCACAAAGGAGGTTCTGGCGGTATTTTGGATGAAAGGAAACAAAGGTGAAAAATAGGAAGGCAGCCCTGAGAATGGGGAAGAAAGAACATGTGTGAGAGACACTGTCACCTCCACTTGTCAACAGAACCTTCCTTCCAACTTCTGGGGCTTTGGATACCCCTAAACACTGCCAAGTCGAGGCTCCTTTATCTATTGAGGCAGAGATTCCACTGGTCCCAGAGGTAGGATCCGCATTCTCCTCCCTTCGCAATGCTATTTGCAAATTCTCCATTCTCCACTCTCATTTATCTATACTTCTGTACTGCAAATTTCTCTCACTACATAGGTGTGTTATCCTCGGTAATTTCACTCAGCTTTGGGAGTAAACAGCGTTCGATACTGGAAAGAATAAATTTTATGCCCTGTATGAGAGACATAATATATGGCACTGGAAATTAAATTTAAAATATAATGAAAATAAGGGTGCTTTTTGAAGAGCATGGTATCACGTGCCCTCTCAGTCTATTAAACAAAAACTCTCCATCTATGAAAAATCAAGTTTAACTTTGTTAGCTGTTCTCATACGCTACATTTTCATAGTATTTACAAATGCTTTCCTTTATTTAACAGCTTTTTATATAAATATGCATAAATATTTTTAGTAAAGATCTTGACATCTTAAGTCTAGTGTTCCCTATTTTGTAAGAAAAAAGATATTTTTATATTTATAAAAATATATTTATATTCACAATATAATGAAACTAAACTCCTTTTTAAATAAAACAATTAAAATATTTACTACTAGGTTTATAAAATAATTATTGTAGATATTAGAATTCAGGAATTATGATGCTTCACCTTCAGACTCACCCTGTACTGAATAATTCAATGTGATCATGCCCAGTAAATAATTAAAACTTGGAGCTTTGAGAACAGGTAGCTTATGATTCACTGATAGTTTAGTAAAAGTGACTTTTGAGGGGGCATTTATATACATGAGCTTTTCCTCCAATTATTTATACCTGTAAACTCTGGGAAAAGTAAAATTTAAGGCAGAAGAAAGGCAGTAACAGAAATATCCCATGTTCCTGTGAGTAAAGACTAATACCTAGGCATGAAATTCAGTCTCGAGTTTAATAACTTTTAATCTATGTATCAGATAAAAAAATCATCTTTCTATTTTGTGCTTTGATCTCCTAGACCTATTAACAGATCTAAATGTCATTTAATTATCTCATAAGCTAAGGAAGATACTACCATATATCATCAGTTTAATAATTAAGAAATGTTTGTTAAAGGCGAGAAAGAATGTAGTTTATAAGGTACCACTAATTAAATTATATCTTTAAGTGGCTTGAGGAGAGAGAGAGTCATTTTGTGGTTTCCATTCTCTACAACCCATAGGCAGCAGAATCACCCAGAGAAACTAACAACAAAGTGCAGAACTATGATTTCTATCTAGCAAAGTAGGAAAGGAGGAAAAAGAGTAATAAATAGATTTAACCAAAAGGTAGGAAAGAGGAAAAAGAAACCTTTAGAGAGCATAATAAGTAAAACTGCAAAATAAGATGGAAAAAAATAAGCCTTCGCACTATAAGAATCACAGTGACTGCAAACGGATGATGTCTAACCAGTCAGCCAACAAAAACAAATACCGTCTGGAAGTTCTGATGGCTACATACTGATGGACTGAGCCCCTTAATGACAATATTTGGAATATTTTTTCTTACTATTTGATGATTTCAAAACAAAACATTTATCATTTTCAGTTATTTAAGTATAATATGATGTACTGTCAGCAAATATGTATGGAATAATGGTTGTAAATGGTGCTAGATGTTCTTGGGAGAGACAAGGAAAAAGAGGAGGAAAAGAATCTCAAAGCTATTATTCTGCACTGATGTTGTTGACTTTCTTCTGGAATATAGTCAGCGTTCAAACACTGAAACATTATTGAGCCTGAGCTTAGATGTTGTTCCCTGTATAAGGATATTCCTGTATGCACTGACAGCCTACATATAGCCTAAAAGTATTTCACAGTCATGAGCTCTTTTTGAACCAGAACATGTTTTCAAAGGAATAAAAGAAAACATTTCCTCCATTAGTGTTTATCTGTAATCCTCTTAACAAGCTACCTACAAATCATATCTGCCATCAGAGAAAGCTCATTTAGTAGTAATAGCAATACCTGTAATGGGAGTTCTGTTTTTCAGCCTATCCACTTCCATAGTGAAGTCATCTTTCAGAAAAAGGAATCCAATAATGGAAAACAGGTAGACAAGGATGAGAGCGAGGACTGCAGTTAGAATAATGGAGCGGCCATTCCGCGTGACACTCTTTATAACATTAAGCAGAGTCTCTTCTCTGTACACCAAATCAAAAAGCTACAAAAAGAAAATAAAAACAAAAATGCAAAGGAGCAAAAAATGAATAAATATAAAAGTCATTACAAATACGAATGCAAGCCATTTTAGTTTATCTGTGAAAAAATAACCTAAATGACACCTTAAAATGAACCAAACTATACATTTCTGTCCAGTTGGAATGTATTAATGAACTGTTTTTTAATAGAGAACTCTAACACGACATATAATGTGCATCTGTTGGTTTCGTAACCAACATAAATACAATTGTGTAAGACATGGAAGGAAATAGCATCGCTTTAAATTTGAATTTTGAAAAATTACAATATACTTAACCAGCTTGGCTACTTTTTCCTTATTTTTAATCTTACTAATATTTTGCAGTTGCTTTTGGAATATGTAAAATGGCTTACGTGAGAATGCTGAATTAGGTTCACCGAAGTGATGAATAATTGACAGACTCATTAAATGTATTGTTGAATCAAGTGATTAGAGGTAAAATTAAAAGGACAATTTTATGAGCCTGTCACAACAGAAAAGGTAGGAAATTTTAAAATATTTGAGAAATGCAAACATCTTTCCTTAATAAAGAGATATAATGAGGGCAAAACATATTACTTTAGTATATACTTTTGGAAACAGAACTATAAACAAAAAATAATGCATAATTTTGCTAATTTATTTCCTCTAATGGATTATTATTCATTTTGTGTTTAGTAGTAGAAAATCTATGCACCAGTCAAGAACGTAAGTATGTGTTTGCTATCTGTAGTCAACACTAAAAACAATTTTATTTATTGTGATATAAAAAGTTGAAATTATACATTAGCAAGTATATGTTTTATTATACATTAGCAAGTATATGTTTTATCTGGTTAAAACTAATAAATTAACATTCACTTAAGAAAGGCATAAATATCTGTTTGGAAATGAAGAGTATTTTTTAAATTAGAATAATTGTGGTTAGTGTTCTATCATCTGTGAGCAGTGATTAGAATTTCTAAATTGGTTGAAACGATCAATGTCATGCATCCTCTCAGAAACACCAGGGCCTTATACTGTTTATCTGATTACTGAGGGTTATACAGTTACTTTCCAATTCAATTTTAGTCTTGCAAGTAATTTCCATAAAGATATTGACTCATTTGCTCACCTTAAAAAATTGTTATTTTATATGGTCGAACACACACAAAAATATGTTAAACTATTTCGCTATTTCTCTTCTAGAGCAAGCAAGAAACTCCAGAAATAAAGTCAATGTTCTTCTGTACAGATAATATTAACTAATGCAAACTCAACTTCCAAATTATCAACACTCTTAATTAACTTATTTAAGCATTAAGTTGACATAAAGAAGATTTTTCTTAAATTTAACTCAATGGTGGCTTAAAGAAAAGGTCTAGCAATGGGCTCTAAGTCACTTCTGGATAGTTTCTGTACTTTTCTAGCTTTCAGAAGCCCAGGGGATGCTTGCAAAAAATTGTATATTCCTGGGTCCCATTCTATACTTATGGAATCAGAATCTTGAGACTGCAAAAGTTGTTGACATTGGATAGGTGTGATGGTTTCTTCTGGTTATTTCTAAAAGGAAAATCTAGAGTGTGGTTTTTATTATTTTGGATAGAAGACTGACAATTGTGGGCAAAACCAGAAATGCACATTCATATATTTTTCAAAGTATGAAAATATTTTAAAAATACATTTAAATTCCATTTTGGTATTATGTCCATTACTATTTCCTTCTAGTTCTCGAAACATTAAAGTAGACTATATCTTTTCCTTAACCAACCCAATGAAAAGAAATTAGCATCAGTATTGTAAGGTTTGAAAGATAAAAGAGAAAAATGAAACCAAAAATTAAGGTTAACATAAAGTAACATTATTATTAATAACTCATACAATCATCCAAATACATCTTTATGTTGTCAAATATCTTCAGGTAGAAAACATCAAGATTTATATACAACATTTCACATTATTTCTTTAATGAATTTTGATAATACTAGTCTCCCATACTATCTCTATCCATTTTATAGACAAGAAGATTGAGGCACAAAAACATTATAGAATATTACATATTATAGCCAGGTTAAAGTGCTGGGTATAATAAGACTTCATATTTAAAAACAGAATTTTTCTGGTGAATCAGAGCAGAGAAGGAATTCATTTGGATCCCTGGGACAGAAAAAAAGTCTCCTTTAGATTAATGAATAATCTAATTAACTGTCTGCAAGATAATTTAATCTAAATATATGAAACAAATTCACTCTTTATTGTGGCTCTTTCAAGTGTTTGAGAGTAAATGAAAAATTTGCTTTTCCAGTCTTCCTATGTGGGTGTGCTAGAAAACAGGGAAGCAAAAGGCTTTTTAAAAAAATTAAATTTTCCCTCATGACCTAAGCAAACTGGGCCAGCATAATGCTTTTAGATCTTCAACTTGTTTTCAGGAATCATTTTACTGGATAGTGCTCTCTACTGCATGTCAACTATGGGCTCGAGTGATAAATAAATGCTTCTATGCATGAAACTAACCTGATAGTGCTTTAAGTTTCAAAACATTATCATATATTTGTATTGACTCCTCTCCTGGTTTACTGTCATAATAAAACATACATTTCAGAAGAAAAACTGATGACCAGCAAAAAACCAACCAACAAAAACCTCTAGAAGCAATCTGAAAATCCGTTTAATAAATGAAATATATGTAGATAAGCTTAACAACAATAACATTAAATCTGAAACTGTAAGACTTTACTTAAAACAACTCACTGTCTTTTTGCTAGATTGGCAGTTTTTCCCCATTTTACTGACATGCCGTTCTAAAGATACACACAATATTTGGCACTGAATACATCCCCATTTTTTCTCCTACACTCTGTTGGAGAATCTCTAAATGTAAAGGCATATATGGTGTGGCTGAAACCAAAAGCAGTTTACTATACAAAACCTGGGTCAAGAACTGGGGTCCTTGGTTCCTTCTCAGAAAGGAGATAAAGAATTCCACCACCCATAAGGTTTTTCAGAGAAAAAGACTAAAATTAATAATAATTCATGTTTTTCCCAGGAAATTCTAAAAATAACATAATTGATCTGAATGAGAGGCCATGTTTAAAAAACAAAAAAATGAAGGAAGAAACGTAAGAAGAAGCATTTGTGCATTTTTTCAGTGGTGATTGTCCACATTGAAATGTACTCACCAGAAAGCTATAGAAGAATTCATGGACAAAGAGGCCCAGCATGCAGACCAGGACATATGCTACGTGGTAGAGAAAGGCCATATCCAGAATGACCGCTCGGTATCCTCGGGTGAACGTGCCACGATTTCCGACAAAACTCACCAGAAACACTATTTTATTACAAAGCTAAAGGGAGAAAAAGATTAGATTTTACTGTCTTATTTACCCTGAAACTCACGTAAATAGCAAGTCACTGACAAAACCTATTATTGATAAGTCTGTAGTTTTATGATTTCTTATTTTGTAATTTTTCAGCACTGCTAACAAATCTGCATGTAAACATAATACGCACAGAACTTGTATCCTTTGCAGTTCCAGGAGAAGAGAGGAGAATGATTAAAAGCCCCCAAAATACAGTCAACACAGACCTGAATTTAAATCCTGGAGTTCTCACTACTGTTGCGTTACCTAGGTCATGCAACTGTAGGCCTTGATTGTTTCTTCTGAAAAGTGGAATAAAGGGATTCCAAACTCATAGAACTCTTCAGAGGATTAAATAATTCATAATGTATATGAAGGAAGCATTTAATACAATGACTCTTTAAATACTACTCATTATAATAAAAATATTAAAATATATTTTAAAATTTAAAAATATATGTAATATTCTTATTATACTAGAAATGTACCAGAAAAATATCTTTTCAGAAAATATCCAGAGATCTGTCCTTGATGTTTTTTTAATCCTGGACCTTCTCTACTGAGTATTATTTTAAACAAATAAACCATTAAAAACTACTTTTGCACTTAATTTACTTTAAATACAAAAAAATTATAAGTATACCTATACACCTAGGTTAAAATAAATATAGTGTGCACATATATTTTCTAAGCTCTATGTGTGGTAAATTCAATAAGCATTTTGGAGTGTTTATTATGATAGAATATTTATATTAAAACTATATTTAATATTGTCTTTTGGGGCATAATTTTAGAATACAAAAATTTATACTGAGATCTTTGGCAATAACAACGATCTGTGCAATCATTTCCGAAGAACACAGTTGTCATAAACTTAGTGCCATCTATTTGGTTCTAGGATCACTGCATTATTTATAAACTGAAGAGCCAATTATGCCTCTTAGTCATCAAGGAAAGAATTACAGATTTTGAAATTTTAGTTTGTTCTTCCAAATTGTTCCTTGAATTCCCTAAGTTATCTAATGGTGCCATATTTGTTTTCGTATGTCCAACTGAACTTTGAGAAAACAAGTTTGCTCTGCACAACACTGTTGATTTTTTCAATATATATATATGGAAGAAGTTGTGTTATGGGATGATTTTAAATAACACAAAGAGAAAAACACTTTGGGGCAGAAGTGAAATTTGAAAGGTTGGAAAAATCTTTTCCTTCAACTTTCTGAAGTCCAAATCAATACAGATAAAATGAGAAAGGGCCTATCATTTCATGTTGAGAAAATAGCCAAACCGAATCAACAACATAACAACTAAAATGTTCAAACCTTTATTAAATTCCACCCCTCACTGATTAACTGTCCTCTTGATAATCAATGTTATCAATTCTTTCGTTGTTTCATTAATAATTTGAATATTGTCAAACAAAAAATCTTACTTCACTATATACTGTTTCATGATCACATCTTTAGATTATTTTGGATTATAGCTACGGTAGAATAGATGTCTTTATATTTACTAGCCATGAGCAAATTCAATAGTATAAGTAAAACTCAGGAAATATATACTAGATGCTGATATAAGTGTAGTATTTGACAATAAACATTTATGAAAATGGTGAAAAGTAGAATGGATGAAGTAATATTCAATGTTTTACTCTTTAAATTGTTTTGAGCGACTATTGTTTAAATTTAAACTACCTTGATTAACCCACTATAGTTAATCGATATGAAATAGAAATAAGAAGTTCTATAAAAAAACAAGGCTAAAAATTGAAATTATGACTTCGAGAGGATGAATATGTTTAGGAAAAATTATTCATATTTTGTTTTCAGATCCCGACCTTCTCTAAACTGAATCATTAAAAAATTAGTCAGGAAAATTATTTATAAACCCTATACACTAAGGTAAAGTAATGCATTGAATTCAAATTGTCAAAACAGCAATACATTTCAGTTCTCAAATGATGCAAAAGCAAGGACACAATTCTGCCTAAAAGGACATCTGCCATTTTTGCATGAAAAATAAAGATCTGCCTTATTTGTTTTGGGTTTTTTTTTTTTTAACATTAACCTAGGGCTCCATGTTGATGGCTATGTCCTTGTTCTCTTGACTAAGCCTTAAAGTGGAATAGCGTTGGTGGTGGCAGTGGCATTCACCTACTTCTGTAGAGATCGGAAACAAGGAAATTATTGTCCTTTTGTTTTGAAGTGTTCATCAAGGTAAAATAAATGCAAGAATAAATGATTGGGTAGGAAAGAAGTTGATCTCTGGTGTTTCCCATACCATGACTTTAAAAATTACATAGTGTTTTCATATAGCATTTTCTATTCAAGCTGGGAATATTTATGCAAAGAATGAGGAGCTACAAAAACATTTTCCATTCTTATGTCATGATTTCCTTGATATCGTCTAACCAATCCTTCATTTGTCAATACCATTATGCAGGTAGTCATTGTTTCTATGGCAAGGGTCCATGTGGGCAACAATAAATGGAGGGCGTGAGAACTGGGCAAGGTGATTAAAAGGCCATGCCCTTCTCAACTGGTATTGAAAAGACTCTCAAGTCAGCAGAAAAACACTAATATAAATGACCATAACTGCCCCAGATCTTTTTTCTGTTTCTCTCTACTCTTCAAAAATACTCTTGATATATTCTTTGTTGAAAGTGGGGTGCATTGTGTGATGGGTTTGGGGGGCAGGAAGTGGGATGGACTGAGAAGGGAAACAGCATCAATGCAAGCTTTCTGTGCAGTCTTTCAAAAGTGATATACTATCCAAATGATTTATCAATAGATCTTCTAAAAACAAAAGCAAAACTAATGTTCATTTATTCATTAATATATATTAAAGCATTTGTTCATTTTAATTAGGCAAATTAATTATACAGTACAATAATATTTTCATATATACTTTATAGTTCATTGATATGACTTTACAGGACTTTTAACAGTGCGGTATAGTGGAAAGACCCTGGGTTAGAAGCTGGACCACCTGGGTTCCAGTCTTGGCTCTACCACTAATCACTTTGAGAACTCCTCCTGGTCTCAATAGGATACTATATGTTTATTCCTAAAATGAAATGCCTAGAATTGAATAATCCTTAAGGCGACTCATAGCTCTAGAATTCTATGCAATGTCCTTTAAATTTTACTATTTTATGCAGTTGCAGAATTTATAGCTGCCTTTATATTATCTTTTTTGTCTAATTTTGTTCTATATCCCTGATAAGGAATCCCATTCCCATCTTACATTGTTCCTATGGGAAAACATGACTTATATTCCAGGGATAAATTATATCCAAAAAAAAAGAAAAAAAGAAAAAAAACCACCTACTATTTATTGAAAACTGAATTTATTGTCTTGAACTACATTTTAACTATATTACCATATTTCTATCAACCATCTTGCTAAAAATGAGATGATTTGATTTAAATAATCTCCATTTCAGTGACATTACATCTTAGGCAGGAAAAGGTTCTATGGTCAAAGCCTAAGGCAGAATTTTCATAGAGTCAAAATCACCCTAGAAATCTTTTAACTCACCAAGAAAACAGTACAGTAAACACGGATGGTGTAAACTGTGGCACCTCTTACTATCTTTGTCACATGCTAGCTTTTCCCCAGCACTGGAGCAGATTTTTTTGTTTCTGCAACTGGTACAAGAAGTAGTTAGGAACATTCGGTGATCATATTATATAAAA
>NW_024349519.1:13341041-13478979 GCF_902729225.1 Pteropus medius | reverse complement strand
GAGAGAGAGAGAGAGAGAGAGAAGAATATGAATGTTTTGACTGTAAATATATAACCGAATTCACATATGTTAAATGAAGATATGGTGGGACTCAACCTTATAGATTCACAGTCACATAAGTCCTCTCAGGAAGCTATCTACAGGTAAGTAACTAAGAGAATGACACTATTAAATCTGAACACACTGGCTTCTTGTTAACAGACAGTGGCTAAACTCCATTTGCTCTTCTTTGCAAAAGACCAAGTCTAAGAATAAGGAAACATTTCTACTTTCAAAATAACTGCAAGAAAGGCAAATGATTTAGAGACACCATTAAATAAATGACATGTTTCCAGGCACTACTAGAAAGGTAAAAAACATTACAGATAAGAAGTGTTAGAAGATATTAAATGATCTTTCATGAGTATTTACTGCATTATTTATTATTAAAAATACCTAAAAATAAAAAAATAAAAATTAACAGAATAGTTAAACATTATATAACATCCATATGACTTGAAATATTAGTTTCTAAAATAAAATTTACAAATAATTTTAACAGTATAAAAAAATGAAATGATCCCAAATTTATAAAATGTGTTTATATTTGCCAAAATAATGTTAATTTCTATTACCAATAACTAAAAATGCAATGTAGAGGGTGGGAGGAAAACTATACCAGGTTATAAGATATAACAAAGAAAAACATTTGAATCTTTTGAAACATCTCAAATATCGAGATGATTCCTGTGACAAGACAAACTAGTTACAATTTAAACAAAACTTTAAGTTTTAGAAACGAGAAAAGATGATGAAAATGAAGCCTAATAATAAATAGAAGCTGATAATACTAAGTGCTCTGAACATAAATTGAGGTTCTTTCCTCCCACTTGATTCCTTTTCCAAAAAAGGAACTTTCTGCATTTGCTCAACATTATGAAAGACACTGAGTCCAGAAAAAACTCCCTGTGAACCAAAATACAAACACTTTTATGATCATGATAGCAACATTTTACAACTAAATTGTACTTCTCAAATTAGGTACTTGGTAAATGGTAGACTTTATTGCTGTTATATCATTATCACTGTTGTTCTTTTCTAAATCACACTGATCTTTTCATTCAACAACCCAGTGAGGATAGACTAAGCTTTAATATCTTCATTTCAGATGTTAAATTCAGAGCCCTATTGATTTGCCTAAGGTCTAGAATTCCTAATCTCATTAAGTCTTAACTGTCAAGTAAATACTTTCGTTTTCTCTGTTGCTGATACCAATAAATTTAGCACTTATAGTTTCACCTGTTACACAATGCCAACTTTTAAGAGTAAATTAATAAACACATAAAACCTAAGGTACAAAATATGATTGATTTATGTTTTCTTTTATTTTTTCCCCTGCCTCCTGGGAAATAGTAAACTATAGATAGTTTTGTAATGAGCTTGTTATGTTAAGCATTAAGGTAAATGATTATTTGCTAAAATATTTTTATTAATCTATATAATATCAAAACTACAAATTAAACCCTTATATCAATATCTACAATATAAAATTACAATTATTCCATTCAATTTATCCCAAATCTAAGTTGATTATTTCCTTTGGTCAGAAAGCCCTGAACTGGAAGATCATAATGTGTCACTTGGGGCCTGTGTAAACAGATGTTTTATGCTGTGAAGATTATTAGGGTATATCTCCATGTATATTTCTTTTCACAAAGAAATTAAAGTATAAAACTTGTCTCTAATGTGAAGTTGTTTCTTATGGTACTATATTACTATTCTCATAGAAGAAGTAATGTTTTTTATTCCTGTCCAGGCAGAAGTAATGTTTTTTATTCCTGTCCCCTGAGAGGAAAAAGAAAAATACTTCAAATGTTTTGGGTTTCCCCAGTAGACATTAAATTGTTATTCCTTATCTCTTTGCATATTCTTGAAGCTTCTGAATGGCAAGAACCACATCCTCTACCTCTTGGTATTTTCAGTGTCTATTAGATAATAGAGGCCCCCAAAAATGTTTGTTATTTTTGGCCCAACTCAATTCAGTTATTATTTCACTTTACCAAACTTGGATTTTCTCATTTGGATTAATGTCTTATTGAGGACCAATTGCCAGTTTATAAATATTTTTTACTTCTTCAAATAATTTGGTTCAACATTCAATATACTTTTTAAAGAGAAAATAATCTGGACACATTAACAGGTTTAGAAAAATTTAGGTAAATCTGTGAAGATTCCTTAATTAGCCTGGTTGGCAATATTGCAAAAGTAGCCTATTTCCAAAACATTGAAAGTACAAGTTCAGTTCACGTAAACAACTTCTGAATGAATAATTGCCAGGTATTCAGGTAGAAAAAAAAATGGAGTTGGGAAGCTATTAATGTGAGGTTTCTGCCCTCAAGAAACTTATAATATATATGGTACTGTACAGAATTATGTATTGATAGATTTCTTTGTATGTGTAGTACACTTTCCTTTATTGACAGTGATTGAGGAATAATTGGTCATTTGGTTGCTGAATGTTCTAGTTAACTAGGAGCTGTCATATATATCATGTCCAATTTTTGAAGAATAATAAGGATCAGAAACACAGAATTAGCCATACTAACTAAGCTTCATAATACTCAACAGTTTTTTCAATTAATATTGCCTACGTATTGTATGTGCAAAGCACTATAAATGTATAAGAATACAAAAATAATCTTTCCTTCATTCATTCACTCGCTTATTAGCTACTTTACTTCAGAAATATTTGTTGAGTACCAATGATGTTCCAGACATGGAATGATCAATCATTATCCTTAAGAACTGTATAATATAGTAGGGGAGATAAGGTATATAAACAGATACAAGAATACAGGACATTCTGTTAGAAACTCAGTAAAAGATACAGAAAATGCTTTAGGTATTCATCAGACATATTAGCAATATTTATTTGTTTACCTGGCCATTTGCTATTTCATCAATCTGATGATTTACCTTTTCTTAATATCCTTTTGTGACTCCGCCATACACAAAGTTGTCTAGTCCTTTAAAAATTTCATCTCTTGGGTACAATTATTGTTATTTGGAATAGTACTTTGATTTGCTTATTCTAACCTTACCTAACTTAAGTTTTGAAATATGCTCCCTTGTCCTAATATTATAAAATTTAGTGAAAAATATATTAATCTCATCTATGCCTTTCACAAGTTTATAGGTTTTGTTCACATAAAAAGAGCCTAATTTTACATTTTCTCATACAGCAACCCTTTTCCTTGGTCATTTTATAAAAGGTACTCACTTCTAGAATTCTACTAAATAAATTTAATCTTTCTTTGATGATCTAGAAGTCACATTAGAATGTTAACAGTGACTCTGAGTCATTTTTGTCAATAGCTGCAGGTATAGGATGCAGCATTAAAACTGGATTGGATTAAATTGATTTGGTCATGCACCAAATGTTATCTTCTTAAATATATCAAATTTTACTTGTCATTTTTTCTTTCTCTTAAAATTAAAAATACACAAACTCTTGTTTATTCAGATTCACAATAAATTAGAATTTACTGTGAATCTGTGAATTAAAGCATATAGTTAACATTTTTACACTTAATACACTTTTAATTAATCTACAACAGTACAAAGCTAAGTAAAGTACTTACATTAGCTGCACCAAGAAGTATTAATGTAGGCCCAAGACCTATTGTATATATAGATCTGAGCATTACTGACACAAGAAATGGCCGAATACCCACAGGCTTGGAGAAGAAAAACAGCATAGATGTGCAGATTGCAACTGCTATCCAAAGAAGAACTGAGAACAATGGAGAAAGTGTACCTGTAAAATGTGGAAGAAATTAATTTTACTAAGGACTAAACTAGAATATGTTAAAATATTTACCCTTCTATTTATATAATACGAATAGCAAGTCAAGCCACAGGACACCAAATTTCAGAACACTCCACTCTACCTACACACTGTACACTTAGAGAAAATGTTTTGAATACATTACTCATTATTATATTTCTTTCCAGAAAGTTTGTGATTAATTTCAGGATGATTACATACACACCAGCTAATGCTCCTTCCATTAAGTCAGAGTAGTTCATCTTTCTCTACTATAGGAGTTGTATGCTAAATACTTTTAATAGAGGTATCTCACTTGGGAACCTTAATTCAAAAGTTATAATTAATGACCATTAACTGTACATCTAAATCATGCGAAATCTGGTATTTTTCCATTGAATTCATACTTTGTCTTGTTCTATCATTATCAAGTTTTTATATTATAGCTTTCTTTAAAGAATTCAGAATGTAGAATATCCAATCTTTAATAAGACAGATGCAAGTTTTAACTGTTAAAACACATGTGTGTATATAAGTGTATGTACCAGTATAGGTATGTTTGTGTATTTGAAGGTCAACTCAAGTGCTAAAAAAAGTGTTGAGCTATTTAAATTATCAGAAAACAAAAGTTGCAAGTGTTTTAAAAATGAACTTAATTACAAACAAAATTTCTTTCGAAATTGCTCAAAAAGGGTTTAAAAATATATTTCCTCTAAAAAGTACAATTCATTGACATTTGCAATGACATGTGGATTCAAGGAATTCGTCTCTGAAGGTCATGTGGTTCTGGATTTGCAGAAGTAATTAAGGGGCAACATTCTTGGGCTGATTAGATCAGTGCTGGGACCTCAAATGTGTGGACAGGCTGATGAAGTCAGAGGGGAAACAACAAAATGAAGATTTCTCACTAGTTATTTCATTTGGCCACTCTTGTTTTTATTATTTATACAATTAACTTCTGTATGAAAACACCACAGGGCTGTGGTGGGCAAGGCTTTTACATTATACTCAAAATCATGGAATTATCTGGACTCCTGCAATGAAATCTGTGTAATCCGTTAGTTCATAGTGAGCTAAAAGATCAAAAGCAGGTAGGAAGATCCTGGTAGACATTAAAAACAAAACAAAAAAAAAGGCAGATAGCGAATAGCATTGGTTTAGACATGTTTATGCTTATGTTATCTCCTAAAGCAAGCAGTCATGAAGAAGGCTGAGAGGAGAGATCTGATCTGCCCCTTCAACAAATTTATTATCTGATAAGGTTACTTGGGAGAGGAGAAAGAAAAAGGGTAAATTGCTCTGGAAATCACCTTCGATTCCTCTGGCAACATTAACAAAATAGGTACCCAACTCATGTTTATTATGATGCTGGCTTGGAAGCACTCTATGTCTACAAAACAGCCTGACCACTAACTGCTCTGACTTCATAGATCTCAAAGCACCATGAAGAGAATAATGTCTTCCACTTTTCATGCTTGTTGAGATGCCATAGGAAAATAAACTCTTTAAGAGTGAAGACCATTTCTGGGTCTATCACAGTGCCTGGCATGCAACGACAAATATTTATTTCTTGTTAAATAAATAAACAGAAACATAATCTTAGAGCTTGTTTTAAGTAAGAAACCAAGTCTCCAGTCATAAATTCCACAAGTTGCGGAGCTTTATTCTTCAGTTTACTGAAACTGCCAACATCTTTGCACATTTAACATTTTAGCCAGTCATAGGACTCCAGTATAATTCATAAGCAATGACTTGGTGTGATATTCTTATTTTCTAAATATCAGCTTTCTCACTGATTGTCATTAATGCCTGATCAGCTAACCACATCTTGACTACTGTTCCCAGACAGATTCTGGCTTGCTAAGATTCTCCCTTAATTAAAGAAATTATCACCAGGCACTTAATACTAGGCATTTGAACCTTGAACATATTTAAATACTAAGTATGTATTTATAAATGAATAAATAAATATAAAAGTTATTTTAAATGGCTATAAGTTTACAGTATTGTCAACTGACAATTGACAATAATTTGTAATCATATTCTGTAAGAATAATCGTATTAGTTACTAAATCTTCTAGCTGAAGGTTTAATGTGGAAAAAAAAATCAAGATCCTCTGACAAACTCTAGAGAAGACAGTACAGATTGTAAAAGCCAATTTTTACCCCTTAATGGTGAGAAGGGGGACTGTCTACTTAATATTTTATATTTGTATCAATTTTCTATAATGAGCATGTGTTGCTTTTATAATGAAAAAAATTAAGAATTCATTCTATCCATTTTTAAATCTTATAAAGTATAAAGTTTGTCTTTTATAAAAGAAAATACAAACAGCAAAATTGGAGACCTCAATTCAATTCACATAATGGAACTCTCCTATCTACCTCACACTGACTTGTCTGCTATATACGTGCTGCAGCTGACTTTCCAGTCTTTCTTTATTCTTCTGCCTCCTACACAGCCTCATAAGACTTTCCTGTTTCCCCTACCTTAGTCCAGTTAAAGTAGACATCCATTCACAAATCCATGGGTGGTCTTTACTATTGTGCTTTAATCTTTTCTTCATTCCTGAACTAGACTATGAGCTCCTTGAAGACAAAGACAGCTTTTACCAACCTTTGTATCTCTAAGGCCTCATGTAGTGCCTGGCACATAGCTGCAATCCATCAATGGTTGTTATTAAGTTGAATGCATCAAAATCACCTTGAATAACTTATTTTCTTTAACACAAAACACTTGAGAAAAAAAGAACTACACCCAATATTTGGACATTATTTTATTTATTTTTTAAAATCACATGCTATCTAAATGTAAGAAATTCTTTTGGTAGCAATTTTCTCCACTAACTAGTCTGCCTTTGCCAAACTGTGCATGACAGTGTTCAATTTCTGAACAGACAGCCAGGAGATTCCCTAGAATCAACAGCTGCTGCTTCAGCCACACGCAGCTTAGCCTCATCCCTTAAGTTCAGCACAATTTTCTTTTTTAGAGAAGCAAATGTTATACAAATAAACTAGTCAACCAAATAAAAAACTCAAACCAAAACCTACAGCCATACAAATAAGCCCTGGATTCCTGAATGAATTCAAACAGAGCTCCTCAAAGCCTGGCAATGAAAGGAGATAATCTGCAGTAGGGGTTGGGAGGGTGGGGTGCCCTATAAGCAGACCCTCTGAGAATCACCTTCCCCTTAAGTATCTCCCTTTAATTTATGTGCAATACTGCCCTGGTTGAAAGGAGACACTCCTCTTTCAGTTAACATTATAACCCAAGTGTGAACCAAATATCTGGGCACAAGTAATTCCCAGTAGCTCACATGTGATCAGGCTATTAAACAAGCTTGGAGAAGGCATACACACCATTCCCTGTGCCAGCTCCTCTGTCGTCACGGCCACATTGGCCACAGTGACTCTGGAACAGCTTGTATCAGGGTCTGGGGTTAGGAAAGGCGGCCCATTTTGACCACAGGTCTTTTTTGGGCCCAGGATTCACCAAGAAATTTTGCGATCAACTTCTAAATCCAGCATCCAGGGACCTCGGGGTTGGACGGAATCCTCATATTTATTTATTTTTTTTTTAACTTTCATTTCAAAACTCTTTCGGGCTTATGTAACAACTGCAAATATAATACAAAATTCTCATGTACCCTTCACCTAGATTCCCCAAATGGCAACACGTTACATAACCACATTACAATGATCAGTACCAGGAAATTAATATAATATTAATTTTATCTAATCTTTAGACCTTATTCAAAATTCATCAAATGCCTAATTAATGTCCTTTTTCTGGACCAGGATCACACATTGCATTTAGCCGTCATGTCTTTTTAGTCTCTTTTAATTTGGTGTGTGTGTTACATGTCACTGAGTTAGCTCCAACTCCTGGCAACACTACGAATGAGTGCTGTCCACAATGTCCTGTCCTCGACAGCCCTGCTCAGCATCAGCAGACTCGTGCCTAAGGCTTCTTTTATAGGGCTAATCTATCTCATATTTGGTCTCCCTCTTTTCCTGCTGCCTTCTATTTTTCCCAGCAATATTGTCTATGCCAAAGAATCCTGCCTTCTCGAGATGTGCCCAAAGTAGGAGATCTTCAGTTCTGTCACTTTTGCTTCCAGCGATATTTCAGGCTTACTTTGCTATAAGACCCATTTCTTCATCCCTTTGGTGGTCCAGGGTTATCTTTAGAGTTCTCCTCTAACACCATATTCCAAATAAGTCAATATTTTTCCTATCAGCCTTCTTCACTGTCCAACTTTTTCATCTATTCATAGTAATTACTATTCATAGTAATCGGAATTTTTATCTTTCTATGTCTTTTATAAACTTGAAGACTACTGGTCAATTATTTTGTAAAATAATTTGACAATAATCCCTCATTTTGGATTGTTTGAAATGTTCTCAGATTATGCATATTTGACAAAAAAAAAATGCCATGTCCTTGTCAGTGCATCATATCAAGAGGCACTCAGTGTTACTGGTAACATTAACATTGATCACTTAAAGTGATTTCTCCACTTTAAAGCTACTGGTTTTTCTTTTCTAATTAAGTGTATTATGGGGAAATACTTTAAGATTATGTCAATATACCAGTTCTCATTATACTTTTCATCTAATGTTTACTTATTTATTTTAGTATCCACTGATGATTCTTACTACTGTCATGTTTGCCAAATAATCCTATTTCCATTATTCCTTCTACATTTATTAATTGGGATACTATTGTAAGGAATAGCTTTCCCTTCTCACTATCAATATGGATGCCTGGGTTCTTATTTTATTCTACAGGTTATTATATAATAACGTCAATATTAATTTTCTTCTCATAATTTCCAGAGTTGGCCACGTGGAGCACTTTCAAGTTGAAGCTGGATACTATGTTCTTTAACATAGCGTCCTTATTTTTTTAGCTCTTTTTTGGAAGGAATATTAATGATCAACTAATTCACTTTTAAGTTGCCTCAAGGTGCTCCTAGCAAGTAGTCACTGAGCCTTTGTTTGACAAGATCCAGCATTAGAGAATTTGCACATATAGCACAGAATTGTCCTTCTCCAGCCAGTTCTGATGGCCAAGTGAGCTTATTAGTCTTAACTGTTTCCTCAACCTTCCTAGCAATGCCTAGTGTGTAACTGAAGGTTAGACTCAGCTAATTCTGATCAAAATTTTAACCTTATTTATTGAGTTATAATTAAATAACTCATCTAGAACTATAATCGGATTACCCAAACGTAACCTTGAGATTTGATATTTCCAAATGGCAGCTTATGCCCTCCTTTCTCTCTCAGCCTCACCCCCACACCCAGATACCTAAGAGTGAACTACTGTTAACTTCTATTCATTCCTTTTTTCAAAGTAAAGTATGCATCTGCACCTGATGATAAAATACCATGTTTTCCCGTCTTGTTTTTGTTAGTCCTATTTCTTTCTGAGGTTGTAGAGTTACTCCAAATTCTGCTATATACATAAATTTCAAATTCCTGTTTAAGGAGCAGTTGTTTAGCAAGACCTTGAGGGTTTGTTCAAAACTACACAGTTCTAGACTCCATTTCCCCAATTATTGGGTAAATCTTCTTAAGCCTCGGATTCTTGATCCATGAGGATGAACTGCTTATTTTAAAGGATTATCAAGAAGATTAAATGAAATTATGTATGTGAAGCACTCAGCATTTTGCCTGACCCAATCTAAATAATAAACGTCATCAGCTGCCATTACTATTACCAGTATTGCTATTCAGTTATTAGTCAGATAAGTGTAAAAAATGTATCAGGTGTTCTACTTCCACATGAATGAATAAAGAGTAGATGTCAAGAGGGGTGGCATTGCCCATTACCATTATATTTCATGTACAATAGGTGGCAGCAGAGGCTACATACATTAGTCTGGTAGTCAAGCAAGGGATATCATGGAATGGCACTCAGGAAAAATTGTGTCCTGTGTAAAGATTTATCTTCCTGTTATCTGCATGCTTTTAACCCAGTCATCCATGTAGAAAAGTCCTGGACTGGAACCAAAGAGTTAACCTTCTACTCTGCGATCTGCCCTTTTTAGCCTCTCTGGGCTTCTATCAAACCAAATGAGGGTTTGATATTAGATGATTTCCAGAATTGCTTCCCTGTCTAAGACTTTATGCTTCTATTAACCAGGATACTACAATTTACTCTTAGCATTCTGTGTGCAGATGATACTAATTTATCATATCAAGCTGGACTTCTCTTCTTACAAGAGTTATACTCTTCTTTGGCAGGAGGGCTATCATCACTAAATGAGACTAAACACAGTGAAGAGAAAGTGGTTTCCACTTCCTGTTGTATTTGCAACTTCCCCACAATGGATGACCAAATATTTTCTACATTTTTCATTGCTATTTAACTCACACATCACGCTCCATTGTCAAATATTCTTCTTTTAGCATTGCATGCCTTACAAAAAGTCAAACTTTAATCATGACCATTATACCTAAATGTTAGGACTTTCATATTTGTTATCTTAGTGGACCTTTAAAATAGTACAAATTACTCCTGGGCTTCCATTTTCCTTCCTGTTCACCTCCAGTCCATCTGCAACAGGTTTAAATACTTGTTGCTCTTGTCATGCCATCCCTTTCCCTGGGCTTCCCTTTGAAGTATTAATATTTACCTTGTAACAACATCGATGACAACTAAGCTTTATCTAATGATTACCAGGCACTATTCTAAATGCTTTACCCATAACATCGCATTAAATTCTCGCAATAATCCTATGAATAGATAAGATATGCCAACACCTTGTGGTTATTATTTGCTGATCTCTCTCATCTTTTTCCTCCAAACCACATCCCAGAGTTATTTACCTGATCGTATCCCAACAGTGTGACAAAGTTTCCCATTCACTTCGCCAAACTTAAACTCAATTTCACACCCTTTAACATATTTCTTCTATATTTCTCATTTCACTTAAAATGAGATAATTTTCATTTTTGCTTTTGTAAAACCTCATGTAGTATTAGTTTAATAATATTAATTTCACATTAATTTCAATTATTCATGTAGAGACATCCTAGACTGGAAACAAAAGAATTAACCTTTTACTCTGATTTCTGAGATATTCTCTGTTATTATATTCTGTCTTATGCTGTAAATTTTTAATTTTTTTCAGATTTCATGTACGCTTATTACAGAAACCTTAGACAAGACAGATAGGAATATGAATATAGTAAAATATAAATTCCACTACTTAAGGTAATCACAATGACTATTTTGGCATAAACTCCTCATTTTCTGATATATTTTATATAATTGAGATGATACAGTATAAAAATGCTTTTGGTAATAATAAATAAATAACTTTTTTCATGGCTTTATTTGTCAATATATAATATAGCTCTAATAGCTCTCTGTATACGAGCATTTTGCAAAAAAAAAAAAAATTTATTGACTATATTTTTCTAGCCACGCCACTTACCACAATTCTCTACTTCCAATGACTATAGAAAAATCTAGTTAACAAGAATTAAATCATTATTATTTCAAAGGTCTAAATAGTTAAGAAGGCATTAAGAGTTTTATTTAAGTACTTTAAAATACTCATCATTTAAAGAAAGACAAGTACTTGCCTTCATCTCCATCATCCCCAAATGGGTAGAAGAGAGCAACAGCTAAGTTGATAAACACAGCCAAGTTGAAGGAAATGCTTCCCCAGAGAGATATGTGCCTCGAGAACCAGAACAGGGCAGGGTTACCTAGTAAGGAAGAAGTGCAATGAGACAGAGAAAAGAAAAATAAATTTTGATTTCAACACAACAGCCCTACTGAAATAATATTTCACTAAGTGCATTTTTGTAATCTAGTATAAAGCATATTTAAATAAAAACTAAATATGACTTATTTTAGAAAATTTATAATCAATACCATAAAGGTGTTTCCTATTTGATCCTTCTTTATCTTTTGACTGACTTATATCTAAAACATTGCAAAAGGGTGAGTAATTTTGCAATTGCTAAAGGTGGTCAGAAAAGGTGATTCTGTAATCATTCTCTCTAACATATCCCTAGTGTAGATTAGGGAAAAGATGGTTTAGCAGCTGCCTCAGGCCCTTTTTAATGAAATGGTATACATTACTATATAATTGAGTAAAATTGATACATTTGTCCCACTCCAATGTCTTAATGTCAAAAAAAAAACCTTGCCACAGACATATCTCTGATGAAAGTTCTTATGACACAGTCACAGTTACCTGAAACTCTAAAATTTAACAGCACAGCACAGGACTACTTCCTAGGGACTACTGATTTATAATATCTAAGTTTTAAGCCTTCATGCTTGCTAGGAACTTGCTGGGTTTGTAACAGCATAAGAAAGATCCAATAAAAACTACCCACAGTGACAATGGCTTTGCTGAATATTTTCAGAAAAAGAATTCTATATTTGCCATCAGAAAGAAATTTGCAAATGCATCTACAGCTTACAGTTTACATTAACCAAAAATCAGTTCTTTCTCCCTCTCCTAAGTAATTGAACAGATATGTAATACATATAAGTTTGATCACATGACTTCCTCAGGTCTTGTCCATTATCTAACTCTTTATATCTTAACATCGGATTTAAAATACAGGAGTTAACTGAATGAAAAAAGCATATCAATTTTCAAATAAACATGATAAACTTCTCAAATTATTTTCTGTGAATTCAAGTCTGGGGTCTGTTGCTTACTTATAAACTTTACTTCCCTTTGGTACATATTGTTTCCTTCTCTTGGAATGGAGCATTTCACCAGTGGAATAGGCTACGATTAACCATGGCATTAAGTTGAGTAATGTATCATAAATTGTAAACATCTGCATCATTCCTGAATTAGCAGTCCTCATTTTTTTAATTAAATTTATTGGGTGACATTGGTTAATAAAATTATATAGATTTCAGGTTTACACTTCAATAATATGTCATATGTACATTGCATTGTCTTGTTTGACCATTCAAAGTCAAATCTTCTGTCACCATATATTTGACCCCCCTTTACTTTTATTTACCTACTCCCTTTCCCTCTTTCCCTCTGGTAACCACTAAACTGCCAACTGTGTCTACAGGCTTTTGTTTGTTTGTCTTGTTCATTTGTTGCTTTCAGTTTTATATTCCATATATGAGTGAAATCTTATGGTTCTTAACTTTTTCTGATTAATTTCGCTTAGCATGAAAATCTCAAGATCTATGCATGTTGTCCCAAATGGCAGTATTTCATCTTTTCTTATAGCTGAGTAATATTCCATTGTATATATGTACCATGTCTTCTTTATCGAATGAGTCCTCCTTTTTAACAGCAACATATAATAAAATTAGGAGATACTGATGCATACATTATTAATTAAAAAATCCATCAAATGAATTAGATTCTGTCTATAACCTAATAAGTTGCTTCCAATTTTTAAAAGTAAAATGTACATTGGAAGTTATTTTAAGATTTATTTTTTTTAAAGGATAAAATATTTCCCCAAAAGAGCACAGACCCCACAAACTCTAGTTCATTACTGAATTTACCTTTTGTCAAGAATAAAATGTGTGTTTTTCAACTGTCCCAAATAAAAATGTCAAGTTTTCATATGTATTCTGGATGTCCTAAGTTTTCTCTGAATCTATAAGGTCCTACATGGTAAAATGTTAAGGAATAGTAATTTCTTTAGTTTTTCAAATATTCTGCTAGGAAAGCCTGACAATGCACACCACCATCTTATATCCAAAGATGATGTGTCTCAAGCTCCATTCAAATTCATAAACAAGAATTATTAAAGTTTGGGGAAATTAGGTTTATTTTAAACTTTAAAGATTTTTAATTTTAAAATTGAGTATTTCTAAGTAGACTTGAGACCTGAGAAACAAATAATGGGAACTTTATTATGCTCATTTTTAACTTCAAAATTGTAACATTTCTCTATTTAAATACAGGTGTCACAAAATTTTTAGTTTGATTTGGCAATGTAAAGATATGTGGAAAGAGAGAATGACTTTCAGAAAAATGTTAAACAAGCTACTCCATCATAGGACAATAGAGGACGAATGTGCTGGCGCCCATGCCTCTGCGTCCCATTCACTGATTGTTAAGGCCAGTCAGGGCCTATTTTAGACTTCAAACCTGCAGCTGTTGAAACATACAGCTGCAACCTTGTATTTCATAACATTTATAAAACTACAAGATCAGTGCTAAAAGATGATCTAATTAGTCCGAGTTTTCTGTTTTTATTAAGCTGCAGGTGTCTCGGCTCTAGTTGTAGACTGAGCTTACGTTCTTAAGCCCGTAAGTGATTTCAGTAACATCAGATGGTAAGAAATTAAAAACCAATGTAAATGAATGCTGTCATGTGTCTCAAAGTACCAACTTATCGACCGCTATGCTCAAAAACTCACCATTTTAGTTTATTGTACTTACTCCTGATTTTCTTCTGCCACTTCATTTCATTGTAGAGGTCTTCAGTTTGCTGGAAAAAGTCATTCACTTTACTTCCCTGTTCATCCCTTTCAGTTGTATTGAACACACGGCACTTAGACTCTTGTGTAAGGTATTCGCATATATTGGGAACAGGAAAAACTATTTGCTCCATAGTCCTATCGTGCCGAACAATCTGAAAACATTAATTTACATATGGTTTAGCCTTTAGACACCTCAGTCTTAGACTATTTTATTTTAGCATGAGTTTATTAATGATATTTTATGAATTCAGTTATGAAAAAACCTGCCAGACTTGAAGTATCTAAAATAGTCCTTTGCTGTACTACTTTACATTTTTCTCTTTAAATAAGAGAAATTAACTGACTGATGTATCATAAATACTATACTTTGTTATAAGCAACAAAAACCAAAATCTTTTTTTTTTTCTGAATTAGCATTAATATTTTCATAAAGTACAACAGAGCGAACTAAGAGGATGTTAATTAGCAAGTGATTGGCTGCATCACCCTAAACACCACTCTTGGTATATCTGTATGTTGTTTTTAGCTTGTTCTTCCTAAAAAGAGCTGTTGGGAAACAAATGACCTACTCAACATGAAGTGCCCTGAGTTCCACAGAGAATGTGCTTTGTATTATTAAAATGTTTTCTTATTCATGGCAAAACATAATTTTTGTAAGAATAACATCCACTCTAGCATACACCTAGATATAAATATTTATTATTTTGAACTTCTCTTATTTGGTATTTGCAACAGTTTAACGAGATTTAAAGAAAAAAAAAACAGATTGAATATTTTCTTAGAGTTTTACTATGTAACAAAGGTTTCTGTAGACTAAATCTCAAAGTTCATATTTATATGCTCAGTTCAGCCCTCCAGAATTACTCAAGACTGGTCTAAGCAAGAGAGTCATCTATTTCCCTTTGTCATTGACTAGTATGTTGTGAGCATGTGACTTAGTTCTGGAAAATGAGACATAAGGAGAAGTATCCTTGGCAGGGCTTCCAGGAAAGGTTTTGTTTCCTGAAAAGTCAGAGAGTTGCATGACACAAATAATAATAAGAAGAAGAAGAAGAAGAAGAAAATACCAAATACCTAACACAAAAGTACTTTTTTGTACTTTTTTGCCTGTATCCTCATTCTTCTGCTTAGAATAAAAAGTAGCATAAGGGAATGGCAACTAAAACTTTGGCAGTCATTTTGCAACCAAGAGGTGAGATATCACCAGCATAATAAAAAGATCTAGAAGAAAGATGGCAAAGGCCTGCATGTTTGAAGACATCATGGAATCTACTATGGAACTACTGGTATCTCTAGACTTCTCATTGTGAGGGGTAATCAAATATTTGTATTGTTTCAACAACAATTTATTTGCAACTGAAGTTGTCCTGGATGACATATTATATATGCAAACTACACAGTAGAATACTATCAAAAAACAAACAAGATGAAATTTAGTAGTGTTAAGTAAAAATTGCTATTGGTCTAGCTCATGGGTTCTATTAGGTCAAGTCTCCCACGAAAGCTATATGTTTATAAATATTAGCAAGGAATCCATGTGATACAAGATAATAATGTTCATTATTCAAAAGTTTTGACAATAATAAACAATAAGGTATAGCGATTATACATCTTGAGAGTTAATAGCAGTGATGCCCATCATGCATTGTGCTGAAAAGTAAATATATCTGTCAAAGTGAATGATTGTATGGATATAAATTACTAGTGACAAGCATCAACTACTCTACTCACTTCTGCCTGATTAGCTCTGCCAACTAGTGTCAAAATGATACCATAGCTAGTAAATGACAGCCAGATGGGTCTCACAACACATAATGATAAGTCTATGTTGACCCACATCTTCTGAACTGCCACTGGCCATTAAAGGATGTCTCATTTGATGGGGGAGGTCAACTGCTACATACCGAAAATGGAAACTGTTAAATCATTCCAAGTTTATGTTATCGATATAAAAACGTTATTAGTGCCTTCAGTGTTTCCTACACTTCTGAATACTGTCTTACACAGAGATCTCTATTTTAATAAGCTTCCTATAATGTTTTTAAAAAATCTTTTCTTGAATGATAGCTTCTATTGTAATAATCTTTTCTAAAAACCATCACTGCTCTGCAATGATTGCATCCATGACCAAACAAAACAAAAATTACTTTATTAGTTACAAAAGAAAATGTACATATACTTCTGGTAAAAAAAGAAAAATAAAGACAGCTTTGAAAAATGTGAACCTCAATTTCTTATAGATCATTCCTCACATCTCATCTTTTATATACTTTTACAGTTTAAATCACTCCATTCTTCTCTATTGTTCTAAGAAACAATTATGAAAATGGTCTAAAACAGAAAGTAAACATATCTTTTCACAATTGGTTCCTTTCAAGAAATAATAGATGCTTACTTCAATCTGTGCAGTATGGTTGGCATAATACTTTAAGGCTTCATCTCCGTCATCTGGATCTGATCCTGGTTTAAGCATCTGCTGTAATAATTTGTTGTGGCGGGCCAACTAGAGGGAAAAAAAAGAAAAAAGAAAAAAAAAAAGGTTTAGATCTTTTTTCTCCTTTCCTGGAGATAAACTTTGAAATTACTTTGTCGAGTGGTATACATAGCTTCAAGTTCTGGGGTTAACGGCAATTAATTACATTTCAGGAATGCATGTCTATTTGAAAGACATAAATAATGAAATCACACGCATCAGCTATTATTACATCGATATTAGATTTTTTATTTAGAAATATACATGTTCTTAGCATGAGAAAACTGTGTCTTGTCCAGAGGAGATGCTCAATTAATATTTGTTGATTAAATTTATATCTTTTGTAAAGCTATAATTATGCCAAGAAGAAAAACCTAGTGATATATTAGTGCTACTCCCTATAATAAATTTAAACTACGTGCACATATAAAACAACTTGATCAACAGTGGGATAGTCCAGTGGGTATGGTACCAAAATAAATGTCAGTTTCCTATATATACATAAGTAGGTATCTATATTTCAGAAGTTTCTTTTATGACATCTAATCAAAGCTCTACATTAGCAGTTTGTACTGAAGTCCTAGGCTTCTGCATATTCATATGTCAAAATTGGGACTTTATGCATACATATCTCAGTTTTATGGTAATTGAAACTGGTCATTTAAAAAACAAAATCTCACCATAAATTATAAACCACTATTGGTAGAAGTAATTCCTTTCTCTCTCATTTGAATGCTTGTGGCATTTGCTGGCTAGTTCTCTCACTTTTTAGATAACTAATACATATTGCCTTCACTATCTTAAACAATTCCTGAAAACCTGTAATGTGTTTAACCTTTCAGATATTTTATTTATGCCTCACATTCCCCGAAGGCTTCTAGTATCAAATAATTTCTGTATAATTCTTTTATTCCTAGCACAGTTCTACCTCTTACTCTGCGCTAAGCACTATCCTAAACACTTACGTACATGACCTCATTTAATCCTACTAAGAAATCTTGAAGATGGGGAAACTGAAGCATAGAGCATTTAAGAAACTTATCTGTAATAATATAGCTAGAAAATGATAGAACCAGTATTGAACTCCAGCAGTTTCCTTCCAGAGTCAGTATTCTTACCAACATTACAGAGCAATTAATAAGTCTTTGTATTATTCATGGGAGGTTAATTCAAATTGTCATTATAAAAAAGAGATAAATTTTAAACAATAATCCAGAACCTATAAAACCAAATAAACATCATCCTTATCAGTGATAATTTGGTAAGTTAAAAATTCATTCAATTGATGCTGTTTCAGAGCAAATCATTTTTGAAACATATTTTTTTCCGGTTTTTTTTATTCTTTTTTTATTTTTTTGCTCCATGCTGCCAAGAACATTTATTTATTTATTTATCTATTTATTTTTATTTTTTATAGTGAAATTGGTTAATGAAATCCAGTAAGTTTCAGCTGTACACTTTAACAATAAGGCATATATATTTACACTGTGTGTTCACCTCCCATAATTAGATTTCTTTCTATCACCAAATATTTGACCCCCCTTACCCCATGTACCTCTCCTCTCCCTCCTCCCCCCTACACTCTGATAACCACTAATCTATTGTCCATGTCCATGAATCTCTGTTTGTCCTCTTCATTTGTTGCTTTTAGGTTTATATCCCATATATAAGTGATATCATGTGGTTTTCAACTTTTTCTGTCTGGCTTATTTCTCTTAGCATGATTATCTCGAGGTCCATCAATGTTGTAGCAAATGGCAGTATTTCATCTCTTCTTATGGCTGTATATATGTACCACAGCTTCTTTAGCTAATCATCTATTGTAGGACACTTTGGTTACTTCCATGTCTTGGCCACTATAAATAATGCTGCTATGAACATAGGTCTACAAATATCTTTTTGGATATGGGTTTTCAAATCTTTGGGGTAAATATACAGTAGAGGGATTGCTGGATCATATAGTAGATAAGTTCTTAGTTTTTTGAGGAACCTCCATACTGTTTTCCATAGTGGCTGTACCAATTTGCAGTCCCATCAGCAGTGTATGAGGGTTCCTTTTTCTCTGCATCCTCTCCAACAGTTGTTATTACTTGTTCTGTTGATTACAGCTATTCTAACAGGTGTGAGATGGTATCTCATTGTGGTTTTGATTTGCATTTCACTAATAGCTAGCGAAGTTGAGCATTTTTTATATATTTGTTGGCCATTTGTACGTCCTCTAGGGAGAATTATCTGTTCAGGTCCTCTGTCTATTTTTTGATTGGATCGTTTGGTTTTTTGTTGTTATTGGGTTGTATGAATTCTTTGTATATGTTGGATATTAGGCCCTTATCAGAGGCATTGCTTGCAAATATATTTTCCCATTTGGATGGTTGTCTCTTTACCTTGTTGACGGTTCCTTTTGCTGAGCAGAAGATTTTTAGTTTGATGTAGTCTCGTTCATTTATTTTTACTTTTATTTCCCTTGCCTTTGAAGTCAAATTCAGAAACTAACATTTTAGAATTGACTTTCAGGAATATTTATAAATTACTCAAAAAACCATTTCCTGTTTTTATTTACATTTTATTTTTAACTAAATATGAATTATACAGGATTTTATTATAAACTGTAGTCATGAAATTTGTTGTGACTTGTAGATGTTTCTAAAACTCTGAATGTGTTTCAAAATAAAATTACTGTAGTCATTTAGAAAAATTTGCATATGTTTTAAGAAGTGCTGGTTGTTGAAGGTAAAACTGGTATGATTTGTTTACATATTGGATCTGGGGCATGAAAGAAAGAGTTAGGGATGACTCCAAAATTATTAACTTAAGCAACTGAAAGTTTAGAAATGCCATTGACTAAGGAGAATGCAAGAGAAACATATTAAGTGAGAGAAAAACAGGACTCTGGTTTTGGACACATGAAGCATTAGACATCATCCAAAAGGGGATAACCAGCATGCTGCTGGATATGTTTGTCAGGAGTTCTGGGCAGAGGCTGAGGCTGGAACTATACAATTAGGGGTCATCAGTATATGGCTGATATTTAAAATCATGAGCCTTAATGAGAGCACCTAAAAGTGAGATTAGATAAAAGAGAACCAAAGAACTCCAATATGGGTTAGGAAGATAAAAGGTATCATCAAAGAAGACTGAGAAAGTTGGGCCAGCATGGTAGGAACGAAACCAGTGAAATCAGGTGTCCTGGCAACCAAAGAAAGAAAGAACCTCAAGATGGAGGGAGTGATCACCTGCATCAGATGTTGCCGACAGTCAAGTCATATGAGGACTGTGGTGGTAGTGGTCATTGTTTTAGCAGCTTGGAACTCACTGGAAACCTTGACAGACAGTTGTTTCAGGGGGTGATGAACACTAAAGCCTAATGTAGTGAGTTTAAATAAAAATGTGAGGAGAGGAGGTGTAAACAATGAGAACAGGCAACTCTTGAAATGTATTACTATAAGGGAAAGCTAAATAATAGGGTAGTAGCTAGAGAAATGGATAAGGTAAAAGGGAGGGTTTTTTTGAAGATGGGTATTATAACATCATGTTTGTTTGATTTTGAAAGAGATGAAATGTTTGCTAGAGCAACATCTTGACTGGGTGATGTTTCTAGGGTTTGTCTTAGAAACAAATTCACCCAGTGAGGGCCAGTAAACATGTTTGTGAGGCTAGTGAATGAGGCAGTAAGCATGTTTGTGTGTTCTTCTCCATCTAGGTTCAGCTGTCTGGTTCCAGGCATGGAGTAGTTGTAATTAATGAGATTTGTGGTTTTGCAAAGTGAGGTCAACAAAACACACGCAAAGAGATACGTGGAAATTAAGTGTCTGTGCAGGGAATTTAAATGTGACTATGGAATCTAGGCTGAATAAGGAAGGGAATGAAGCCAGGAAGGACAATGAAAAAGGCGGTAGAATCAATGGATTATAGCTTATAACATTGTAAAAAAAAAAAAAATGTGTTGGGAGTTGAGGTGCTAGGCGAAGTGGAAGAAGCGCTGGTTAGGAAGGGTTAGTTAGAGTGAGATACTTGAACTGGAGCTTACTGACAAAGTGTAGGGAACAGTGATTGATTAATAATGATCAGGTTTTAGGGGTGTCCATATGTCTACCACCTAATTGCTTCTCACACTTCCACCATCAACCTGTAGCAGTAGACTTTTAACTGGTCTCCCACCTCTATCCTTGTCCTCTAGCACCTAGCCTTAGCACAGGAGCTAGAGGTATCTTTTTGATCAGATCATGCCTCTTTTGCTCAAAACCCTCTGAGGGCTGCCATCTCACTGAGAGGTAGAGCCAAGTCTTCACCACAGCCTATAAAGGCTATAGAATCTGACCCGGCTACCTTTCTGAACTCCTCTCCTAGTACCCTCCCCATAGTCCCAGCCACATTGGGCTCCAGACTGTTCTTCAACCCGAGAAGCATGTTTCCACCTCAGGACTTCTGCAGTTGCTGTTCCCTTTGCCTAGATTCTCTTCCTCTAGATACCTGCGTGGCGTGCTTCTTCACCTACTTCAGGTCTCCTTTCAAATATTGTATTACCAATAACCATGCTCTAAAAGATCAACTCACCCACCTCCTCTAACACAACTCACACCATTTCTTGCTCTATTTTTCCCTTAACACAGTATAATCTGACATACCATGTTTTATAATTGATCTCTTTATTATCTTCCCCCAATAAGAAAGTAAGCTTATTTCTTAGAGGACATTTTCATCTGTTTTGTTCACTACTATATTTCCAATGCTTAGAACAGTGTCTGGCACATAGTAGATACGCAATACATATTCGCTTACTAAATTGAATGTAAATATTGGAACTCTTAAATCTTAAAGAATAGCTTTCTGGGGTGAGATATTAATTTGAATAATTTCTTAAAAATTTATTTATTAAAAAGCTTTGACTTTTTAAAGTCACTTTATAGTGTTAAAATTTACTATAATTATTTTTTAAAACAAAAAATGTTATTTTATGTGACATAATTAATAATGCAGATCTATAAAATAATTTTAATCAAGTGTATCCTGCTTAACAGAAACATTTCAGGTCTTTTCTCTTTCTGTAGGCTTAGTGAGATGATTCTACATTTGTCTAGTCTTACTGCAGAGAAGCAGCATTCTAAAAGGCACTTTAAAAAATGCCTAGCATTCCCTTCATGTGTCTGAACATTTAAAACAGTATTTTCATTCATGATTATATAAATAACTTATACATATCTTGAAAATTTTGAAATATATAATAATAAAACCAAATAGAAATAATTTCACCATTTTTTTCCTATCCGGATGTCTATTATATTCTTTGTAACTAAGAACCTTTCTTTACTAAGTGACTTAGTTTGCTTTTCTTTGTTCTGTGTTCAGATAGTGCCCTGTACATATCTAGATAGTAACAGTTTTCATATTTTATCTTAGTAACTATTCTTTCTCTCCATTGGACTGTGACATCTTCAAGGAAAAGGGCCTGGTCATACCTCTGCATTCTCAAAGCCAAAACAGAACTGAGCACATCAAACAGATCAATAAACTTGCTGAATCGATGAAGAAATGGGTTAATTCATGACATTCTTTATGCATTTGGGTGGGAAAGAACTCTTAAATCTCAGTGAATTACCTGTTAATTCCTTGATAAAAAAGAATCTCATTAAACATTAGATGATGGTAGAATGCCAGAGTTTGCAGAAATAAAATAGTTTTTCCTTGTTTCATAGTATCTCATGTACTTATATCCCTTCTGCTAGACTGTAAGTTATTTGGAGAGGGAGAGACTGGGTACTCAATAAATGTTGAATTAAACCCTATATGAAGCAAAGATAGCATCCCCATCATATAGACAAGATACAAAAGGAGAAAAGAATATCTCAGTGATTCTGAAATGTATGAAAATAACTGGTATCAATATAGCGCTCTCTTGGCCCAAATTTACACTTTAATAAAAGCAAATTATCAGAGATCAATTAACATATGTTCAATAGTTTTTAAAATATTTAGCCCCCATATAAGTAATTGTATTAAAAATACTATGTAAATGGCCACACTACCGACCAAACACATCTGTTTTTTCTTAGTGATGAGCTCTGTAGACAATTTTTGTCTACTATTCCCTGTCACGTACCCTTTTCTATGACATAAGTAAAGGCAAACAACCCCAGAATCTAAAGGAGCAATAGAATAATTTATTATTAAGTGCTTTGGAAACCACTGGTGAAAACACTTGGTAAGTTTCTGGACAAGTACAGCACATCTGTGGAGAGCCGTCACAGTAAGAAATCTAATTTAAATTCTAATTACAAACTGAAAGACATCTAATAAAGATATTCAAGGACAGACATCTTGTGATATCCAATTTTATCTGACAGAGACCCTCGTAACAGTACTTGAAATTAGCTGATGTCACTACATAACATGGTCTGGAAGACCAACCAACATCCTATATTAGCAATAGTGAGTCTGAACATGAGCAGCAGCACTGAATGCTGAAAGGCAATAATGTTGCAAGCAGGAACTCTCTGGGTCATACAAATATTTGTAATCCACAACAATCATTATTAGGCAAAAGAGTAGCAATTGTTTTATATAGTGTGTGGACATGGAGTTTACATTTGTCATAATTAACAACTGGCGTGAAAATAATTTTACCTATAAATAACTTCTCTTAGTTCATTAATACAAACAGAAAAACTAACCCTGACATAATTTATCATCTATCATAATATTAAAGTTTAAAAAAAAACAAAATGCAATGTAATACATGGGCAGATATATGCATATATATTAGGAAGGAGGGGATTAAAAACATTGGTGGATAATTAACCTTATCAAAGAATAAAGACATATCACTCACAGAGAAAGGCTGTCAAGAAAGGCTAGGAATTCTTTAATTATGTGTTAAAAAGAAAAAAGGAAAACCATGTACTTGCTGATTAATCATACCATATTTGTAATTCAAATATAGATGCAGTACTAAATAGGAATAAAAATACGTATGTATACATAAAAGGCATACATATTTGTCAGTACAAACCTTATACATAAGCACATATAAGCTACAGCAGGGTCTTTGACTAATATCATGAAGTTTTTTAAAACCAAGTCTGAGTAATAAAAATGACAGACTTAAACTTTTCACTTTTAGTAACATTCCTTAGTAAACTGTTTCACATTTCTCTTCTTATCATTAGGATTTTAACATTCTTTTTCATTTTGGTCCAAGTAAGAATGGAGTAAAAAAATCAAGCAACTGTACTTGAATAATATTCAACAATAATTATTCTTTGGCACCTCTCAGCTGTGAATTTGTTCGTGTGAGTTCTGCTTTTATTAATTGGTAAAAACTGACATGGATACTACCTTTCCAAAGATCACAAAATAAGCTGGAGCCTGAAGGCAGAATAATTGTCTTATACATTTAGGTTAATAATTATACAGTGCTTTTATACCAAACACTATTCCCCTTTGAAGCAGAGAGAAATCTGCAGAAAAGTATATAAACAAAGGTTTTACCTATTCTAACATGCTTAAAGTACATAAGCTCTGCATTTTCAAAACATCTATTTTTCTCTGATTTTGTGATCCTATGTGCAATGCACAAAACTATGTGAGATTATAGAGATAAGACTTACTTTCTTCTTTTAAACAACCTACTTTCTAGTTGGAGGAATTAAAACAACTATAGAAACATGACTAATATGAGGAAAAATAAAAGCAGAAATACAAGAACTCATATTTGGTTGGTGGCTTTAGGAAAGGAATCATGCAAGAAATGAATCTGATAAAGGTTTTAAAGAATGGATAAAATGCCCACGGGTAGGAAAAGAGAAGGAGAGGATGGCATGAGGAAGCCATTCTGCCTAGAGAGGGATCTGCATAAACAAAGACATGGAGAATGGAGATTGGAAGACAGAACAAGAACTTGGACCCGTACTAAATGTTAACGTGAGGCGTCTGAATCAAGAACACTGTTGTGAGTTGAACGGTGTCCAGCAAAAAGATACGTTCGAACCCTGTTAATGTGACTTTATTTGGAAATAGGGTTGTTGCAGATATAATGAAGTTAACATAAGGTTATATTGGATTAGGGGGGGCTCTAATCCAATGACTTGTGTCCTTAAAGAAGGAAATTTGGACACACACACACACCAAAGAAGAATAACATTTAATGACAGGAGAGATAGGAGTGATGCTAGCCCAGGAATACCATAAATTGCTGGCGACCACCAGAAGCTGAGGCAGGAAAGGATCCTACCGTAGAATTTGCAGAGAGCATGACCATGCTGACATTGAGATTTAGGACTTCTAGCCCCCAGAACTGTGAGAAAATAAATGCCTGCTATTTCAAGCTATCAAGTTTGTGGTAATATGTTACCACAAGCTCTAGGAAGTTGTTTTTGTCTGTTTGGGCTGCTGTAACAAAAAAAAAACCCACAGACTGGGGAGCTTATAAATCACAGACATTTATTTCTCACAGTTCTAGAGGCTGGGAAGTCCAAGATCAAGGCACCAGCAGATTTGGTGTCTGAGGAAGACTCTTTCCTAAAGGACAAATGTCATCTCACTATAACCCCACTGGTGGAAGGAGCAAGAGATCTCTCTCCTGCCTCTTTCATATGAGTACTAACCCCATTCATAAGAGCTCCATCATCACAACCTAATCACATCCCAAAAGCCCCATTCCAAACACCATCACATTGGGCATTAGGATTCAATATATGTATTTAGGGAAGCCACAAACATTCAATCTATAGAAGCTAACACAAATACAAACCATAAGGGAATTTTTCTCTTAATTATGGCAAGATAAACTGAGATCTTCTTACTCATTCTTTTCCTTTCTAATAGAAAAAGAATCTGAGGATTAAAGAGAATCCATTTGGGAATGGTGTCATCTGTCCAGAGCTACTCTCAGTACTGTGAGGTCCTTTATAAAGAAAATAGCCCGAAGAAGAAATAACTGTTCCTCTAGAATACTGATGCCAGAATTATTATTCTGTTTAGTAGTAGGGTCAAAGTCATGTTAAGAAGAAGAAAAGGCTTTTTCACATGAGACAGTTCATTTGTGTGGTCTCAGCAAGAAATTATTCACTGTAGCAGAGATGTTTGCACTTAGACACATTAGAAGAAAATCAGCTTCAGGCATTCCGAGCAGAGAGGAGCACATCCTTTTCATTTCAGTCAGTAGAATCAAGGCTTCAGGAAACCCCCATCGATATCCAGCTTAAGTTTGAGGTTAACTAGTGAAGAGCTAGTTTCTCATAGTGGAAATGGTGGCATTTCCCAAAAGAGAGAAGTAAGAACATTAGCAAGCTGTGGGGAGGGGTAAAGTGAGGGGAGAGGAAATGGGCTATGTAAAGTAGATGAAGGTACTGATTCTCCACCAAACAGTGTAATGGAATCGATTAGTTGGAAAAAGTAACAAATCTCATTTTTTTCTGAAACAGTTAATTCTTGTTCTTTTTTCTTTCCCAGGCTTCTTGTTCCCTAGCCAAATACAGTTTGTCCATATTATCTTGAGCAGAAATTAGATTGAAACTGGATGGAAAAAGAAAGAAAAGATGTTCGTTTTTCTGGATTTCCAAAACAGGCTCTTGAGAATCCAAAGAGAAAGCCCCAAAGAAAGCGAGGCCAAATGGAAAGCTAGCAATGAGTAGGAAAGAGAATAGAGGGTGTTCATTCTGAGAGATATCATTTGGCAAACCTGAGAAAGAGAACACACAAACTCCTGAGCACCTTGTGAGGCAGCTGTGGAGGTTTCGTGGACCACCGTACCACAGGACCACAGATCCCAAGGAAAGCATGAGATCTCAAGACTGTTTTCTCTCATCCTCGCCACATACACACAATCTAAGGGAAGTAAGGAGCTGATCCCTTCCCCACTCTCCACCCTTTAAGACTGAAAGAGGGACCCTGGAATACCAGCATTACCCTTCTCTATAGTATCTTTATCCAAGGAGTTTAAAAAACATAGGTTTTATTTATCTTAGATCTACAATAAATTGTTTATGATTCTTAGCAATTATTTCCATTACAATGGTGGCCAAACTAAGATAAAGACATGCGCTAAATGACAAGAAACACGTCAATTTTTTTAAAGCTAATTTTTAGATGATTTAGACTCCTATTCATTAGGATCTGTCTGAAATTATGGTAAAATCAATAAAAGACCTTTAGATTATAATAAATGTTTGCTAGCTCAACTTTGAAGAAGAGCAAAGTAGATGAAAAAGAAACCACAGTAAATGGTAAGATATATTTTTAAGTTAGTATGTTATCTTTGTACTACGGTTTAAATAGAAAGCATAAAGAGTTGTGATGAAGAATCTAGTTTTCCTATTGACTGCTAATATTCATCAAAATATGAAGGTTCTCAAAATTTGGTCCCTTTTCCAGCTGCATCAGCATCACCTGAAAACATGTTAGAAATGCAAATTATCAAGTTCATTTTTGATCTTCAGAATTAGAAACTCTGGATGTGGGTCCCAGCAATGCATTGTACTCCCTCCAGGGGATTGCAGTGCTGCCACCATTTGAGAACCATTGTCCTAATAGATTTTATCATCAGGACTCATTTAGATTCTTAACAGGAAATCCACTTTTTAAAAACATCTCAAACATAAAAAAGCAACTGTTTTTAAAGGAGTTTTTCCTTTAAAGACCTTTAAGAAAAATGTAAACATTTAGACACTCTTAATAACAGTAAATAATTTACTTGAATAAATTTTTCCAAAAAAATTGAAATTGGGATCAGACATCTAAAAATATTCCATTTGATTTTTAAAAACTGGTCACTAATCACGCATACCTTCCAATTTGAGCTGACTTCGCTCTTTTAAAAAGACTTCAGTACTAAAATCTCATTCCAGTAAAAAAAATCTATGAAGATGTTTATATAATTATATAATAAATATATTTAGTTTACAAAATTAATTCGTAAGTTTATTTCATAAAAAGAATAGATGAATAAAACTGCTTTCAAAGCTTTTCCTTTACAATTATTAAAGTCAAATTTATCCTTTAGTTCTGTTTTTTTCCAACTAAAAAGGTCATACTTTCTCATATTTCAATATTTCAGAAGCTGCATTTTATCAAGAATTTATAATTTTAAGGGAAAATATCTGTCATTTTATATTTTTTCATGCAAAATTCAATGAAGTCTAATGCTTAACTGCTTCTGATATCAATGTAATAATATACATCAATATTTCTGAATGACTAAAAACTACATGAAAATAAATTGTATGTTAAGTAGGTCATCTTATCTGAAATCAGTATTTCACAAAAACGTTCTAAATTAATCATTGTTACAATGTTCTATTCAAAGCAAATAAAATATTTCAGGGTGAGAAGCAAGAAAATAAACTAATTCTACATGTTTAATGGGGTTATCCAAAATATAGGGAAACAGTAAGAAACAGAAGGTAGCAACTGATCTTTAGGAAAGCCCAAAATGGTGTACACTTGGAGTGTTTGCTTTTGTTTTGTAGAATTGATGAAGGATAGACATTTTTTCAGACCCCATTTCTTTCTGATGTAACTAAAGACAACTGAAATTTCTGGGTCTCACTATTCCCAGAAAGGAAGGTACTTCTTCAGACCTAGAGATGAGAGGATAATACTACTTCGGTAGCTTCTTCAAGTATCTAGACATGAATTTTCTGGATATCTATCATCATGTCCCCTCCTTAGTGATTTTTAAATGTGGTTTGGGAAACACTAGTAGAATAAAAGGATCCTTCTCCATAATAATTAAAATAATTATATGAGTGTGCATTATTATTTATTTGATTTTAATGTATATCCCTTACCTAAATATAAGTCCTAGGAAGAAAGAAATTTTGTTTTGTTCACTGTTGTGCCTCATGCAGCTAGAACAGTGTCCAGAAGAGAACAGCTCCTTACTAAATATTTATTAAGCAGATGGATGGATGAATGGCACAGAGTGCTTTTGTCTGTTCAGTTTTTAATGGTAAATGTGTTTAAGTTTCCAAAGAAGACTAATTCTTAGAAAACATTGAATTACTATATATAAGTTTGAAAGATGTTTTAATTTCTATTCCTGGAATAAAGTAATCAGTCATTTACTTACAACATAAAGAAATTAGGAATTATAGCATTGCTTATCTCTTCAAAAGCATTCTGATTCCTTCACTATTTCTAGCGATGTTTCTTTCCCAAGGCAAGCACTACAAGATGAAGAAAGCCATCTTTACAAGAGCTTTGACCATATTAAAATAGGTCTCGAGGTTGACTGGGGAAACTTTAGAGTCCTTGTTCTCAAAGTATTTGTTGGAGTGAGCGGGCTTATCCACACCAAGGGACTATCTCTGGTCCTGCTGCTGACCTGTCATGGGAACATGTTCAACAAATCACTTGATCTTTTTATGTCTAATTTACCTAGCTGTGAAATAACAATAATACCTATGAGACTACATAAAAAAGAATGACTAGAGAATCTGTGCTCCCAAAGCTCCTTAAGTTTCTGAGCCAACCAGGCTTACTGAAGAACACATTCTGATTGTTATGTTATCCTCTGAGATACACCTCTTCTAAGAATGAGTCAATTGCTGTTCTGTTGTTCAGTCTTGACAAAGCCACCTAAGGCGGGTTAATTAAAGGCTTGGAATTATATTGAGTTCCACAACAGTTCTCGTACTGCTGGTGTGCTCAGGGATACAATCTGAAGTGTACAAATTAGCCACATGTAAAAATCGGGGGTGGAATATGGGTAATTGAAAAGAAGCACTATGAGATAATTTTCAGGAACTTTAAGCTCAATTGCTTGAAAGCATTTCAAACTCAGGTTTCTGCAGCTTTCTGTTTCTGAGTTACATCAGACTGAGAGATATCATGCTAGTGTTGTCTCTAGGTTTAACTGTCTCAAAAGCTGCTTTAAAAAAGGCCAGCTTTTTTTAGAGTGGTTCTGAAAAGTGAGAGAATTATTGCTCAAGTGAAGTTCTGAATTTCAAAGGCAAATCTAATAAAGGAGGAAATGAGGTGGCAAGGTGAATTTCAACTCTAAGTAAGGATTCAGATGAGTTGAATCAAACTGAAAAGAGACAAAGAATTTCAAACATGTACTTTGTTACTTGTTCAATTGGTAACATCCAACACCCTTTTAAATGTCAACACCCTTTTAAATGTTATCGAGTCATTCAGAAGTTAAATTACCCAGGTTGCAAATAAAAAAACAAAGGGAGGGCATGCAAAGAAGAGAGAGGGAGAAAAATAATGACGAGTCATTTAGAAAAATTTATTCTCCTTTAAAAAAAAAATATATTGCTGACTGGTAGAGAAGACATTTAAACACACAAGTATTAAATTAAATACAAACATATGAGTACTATGGACAAAGTTATTGCCTGCATTATAATCTTCTTTGATATTGTATGATGAATTATCCATAAAGAAAACAATATTGGCAGATCCATAAAGAATGTTAAAATAACATAAAGTCCCACTTATCCCAATCCAAAACAAACAAAAATTCCCCTTATAACTTAAGCAATCAATAGAAAACGATTAGTGTATTTCCTGTGTATTCACTTTAAAATACTTAATAATAAAACTCTCCTCTGGTGTGTGCCCAGTAATTCTCTAGGCATTGGAGTTATAATAGTGAACACAACATCCAAACCTCCTGTCCTTACGGAGTTGACTTTCTGGTGGTAAGTGAGAAATAAACAAACAAATATATGGTCTACCAAAATAGGAAAGTGCTAAGAAGAACGTAAAGCAGAAGATGGGAGTGATGGTCGTTGTGGGGATGGAGGCTGCCATTTGAAATCAAATGGTCAGAGACCATTTTAACAGAAATTGAAAAAGCAGAAGAAAGTTCAAAAACACAAAGCAGAATGATGTTTCTTGGCTTAAAAGCAGAGCCATGAGACCAGGGTGGCTTGAGCAGGTAAGGAGGAAGGAGGCCAGAGAGGTGGGTAAAGGCGGCAGAGGAACCAGGTCACATTGGGAGGCTTTTGAAGCCAGTGTCAAGCAAGATTTGACTTTTGCTCAGAAACTCGAAGTATTAGAAGGTTTTGGGCACAGAGGTGACATAATCTGTATTATGTTTTTGAGGGTTCAGAGCAGCTGCTGGGGTAGAGAAGACATTATGGAATGCACAGGTGAATGAAATTGGGGAGAACAGTTAGATGCCTATTGCAATAATCCAGATGTGAGTTGATGGTGGTTTTGGACCAAGTAGTAGTGAATGATGTGGGTGATGGATTCTGGAACATTTTGTGCCAGAAGAGGGATGATGACAGAGATGGCCAGAGAGTAGAATTGTACAGTGGTTAGCATCACAGGCTCTGGACAGACCTAGGCTCAAATTCCTTCTATCCTACTTGTTAACAGAGCAACCATGAGCAAAGAATGTAACTTCATTAAAATTCTACCTTTGTCTTCTACAAAATGAGGTTAATAACAGTACTTTATTAATATTTATCTCAGAGAGATTATGATGATTAAATGAGGCACAGCATCTGAGACAAAGTAAGTACTTGATAAGTATGAGCCAAAATGTTAGGAAAAAAAAGTAATCAGGAAAAAGTCTCCTAAGCCGTTAGTGAGTATATACACTCTGTTCTATTGGAAGCTATGGAAATGTTTAGTGAGGAGACAGATACAACCAGTGGGCATATTAGAATAATTCTCCTGACCTCCCTGTGGAAAGGGGATTAAAAAGGACCTTGCATAGAGGCAAAGAGACAGGAAGCTGCTGAAGTTGTCCAGGCAAGACATGATGATAGCAGTAAGAGTGAGAAGACTGAGCAGACCCAAGAGACCTTCAGAAGAAGTAGAACTGATGGGGCATGCTGTCTGTGTGGGGGAGGTGGGGAGGCTCAAGATGAATGCCAGCTTTCTAGCTTGATAACGGGTTAGAAAATGATGCCACCAACTAAGAAAGAGAGCTCAGAGTAATTCTAGGAAGAGGCATGTGATCATCTCAAAACTAAGTTTCCGTGCCACGGTAAACTGGACTGAAACACACCGGACCCTCAGGAGAAACTGGGAAGGATCTGGCTGCCTGGCACCACCTATATCTAAAGCATTGATCTTTTCCTGATATTGTGTGTTTACTTTGTTACTTTGGAAAACTCCCTTAGTTTGTGTCAATGTTGAACACATGGGTGTGATGAACTTAAAAACAAGTAAAATATGAGGTACTTCAAGAATCAGTGATATAGTTAATAAGATAAATGGGCGAGAGGTGGGGGAAATTTCAAGAAAAACTTGCCCGAAGAAATTGTTCTCTGTTAAAACCATACAGACATATGTTCACTTATTCCTTTTGGGACTCATTTGTGGGCCCTCTTGCAGCATCCATTTAGGATCTGAACACCAAAGCTGTCTGAATTTGAGCCCTACCCTACCCTAACGAGCTAAAGGAAAGTTGTGCCTTTCCTTCCTGCTTCTGTCTCAGCCATCTGAGCATGAAGGCTTTGCTACAGCTCCCAAACCCACTGACATTTAATTAGCACCGTTGCTGTGATCCCACAGCATGCCATATCAGCTGAGAACCATAAAGCACCATGCAGAGTGGGTACAGGCTAAAACAAATCTCCTGTCTGGCAGATAAAGATCTGATTTTGCAAACGGGAACCTGTGAGTATTTCCTATTAGCCCTTTACTGGTCCTGCCTTTTAGTAACGCTGCTGTGCTAAGAGGAAAGAAAATATAAATATGAGGAGCCTTAAGAAATTTTGGAGGATGGACATTTTAAACAACAACAATAACAACACACACACTACTTCTTCTGGAGACCAACTACAGTGTATTGAGGGTATAAAAAGTTGCTCAGAGTGACAATAAGACAATTCGAGTTGTAATGCCCCCAGCGTTTATCTTACTCTTCCTACCCTCTAGGTTTTAGAACTGATATTTCACTTTCATTCTGCTTAAGATTAAGATCAAAAGAGAGAAATTTGGTTGAGCTGCTTTAAATCATTGCTTCTCTTAATCTAATGAGCGATTTGAAGTGTGTCTATTGTACAGGTAGTACTCACACAGCCTCCTCCACTCACTGTGGTCTGGCTTGGCCCCCACCACTCAACACGGATTGCTTTTGGTAAGATGCTTGTGACCTGCTAAAAGCCAAATCCTGGGGTAAGGTTTACTGAGTTCTCTGGAACCACTGATCCTATTCTTTGTCGTGAGTCTCTCTCCTAGCTTGCTTTAATGTCCTATCCCCTCAGACCTTCTATTCTCAACCCACTTCTATAGATTTTTCTTCCTCCTCTTTTTCGTTAAATTTTGGTATTACTCAGGCTTCCATTCTTGATCTTCTATTCCTCTCATTCCAATTCTTTTCCTGGGAGATCTCATCTCCACCTACCATTCCAAATAGCATCTACATACTAACGTCTGTACATTGATGTTAGAAGCCTGGTTCTCCTTCCTGAGAACATGTCCATACAATCAACTGCATTTTGTACTTCACCAACCCAGTGTCTCATAAGTTCTTCAGATACCAAAGGTCTAGAACCAAGTTTCCTCTCTCCTCATTCCACCTCCAAGGCTTCTCTATCTCCAATCTTGTGAAATGCACCATCATCTACCCACCACCAACTCTATACCTGGGAGTTACCTGAGACTCTCACATCATCCTCACTCTCCTTATGCCATTCCCAGTCATTAAATCAGCTGGAGATCAAATGGTGCTGGGACTTTAGGAAAGGACAGTGGTGATGGCTTCTCATTGCTCCTGGATAAAGGACAGAACCCTTAGCAAGATCTACATACTCTCCTGATCTCTCTCCTCAGGCTTCTCTCTGACCCTCTCCCTCTATGTGCCCCAGCATTCTGGCCCTCTCTTCTTGTTTAGTTATTAGGGACTTTACATATAAAGCAGTAAGAGGCTCCAGATTCTCACATGGCCTTATGGGGCCAAGGAATACATGCCCAGGAAGAAGAGAGTTATGGTTTCTAATAATTAGTTTTGGTGTGAGCTATTTCTTAAAAGACATTCTCCTGTTGATAGAGATTAATTCCTTTAATTTCTGAGAAGTGGGGGTTAACAGAAATGAAAATTAGGTGATAATCAGATTAGCTTGATAATCAGATTAGCTTGATAGCTGGAAGGCAGAAAGCACAAAGGAGAAGGAAGGCAATGAAAAGAGCAGAGGCTAGATGTGGGTCAGGTGATCAGGCTCTCAGACAATTAGGGAAGGAAGTTGAGGAGGGTACAAGTCTGAAGTAGCTTTTTTGAAACTGTGGCCTGCGGACAACTTGTATAAAAATATCCAGAATGGTTAAAAGCAATTGGGGGATCTACCCCAGACCTAGTCGATTAAAGTCTCTGGGGATAAGGTCCAGGAATTTGAAGCACAACACAATCTGAGAAACACTTGTGACCCTAACTATAATACATAGTGTTTCCCAAGTTGTGTATAAGATGTGAACAGAAAACAACATTCCCTCCAGCTAAGTTTCTTTAGTTTGCCCTCTGACCTAGACCCTCAATCTATCTCATCCAGCTAGTTCAGCCTTGATGTCCCCCTCTTCCTTTATTCTATTTGATTCATTCACACTCTTGTTTTATATCTGATTCATTCATACTCTCAATCTAATAAATGAACATATACCTGCCCTGTCAATTTGTTAGTCAATTCTCATTTATGATCAGGTTTCTCTTTGATTTTAGAATACTAAAATCAAAGAATCACAGCAATGGAAAGAATCTCTATTATGTTCTCTTTTATCCAGCCAGAAACTCGAAATGTATCTCTCTGTATATGTATGTGTGTTACACATATATAAAGTGAGTCAAACATTACAAATAGAAACATGAAAAATACTTTAAAATAAATGACCTATCAATTCTTACTCATAAGGATATTTCAAATGTAGGAAACTTCTGACCATGAAGATTATAAAAATCATCTAAAGCAGAATTTAGCAAACTATGGTTTGTGGGTCAGATCTGGCCTGCCACCCTGTTTTTTGGGGGGGTTGGACAAGTTTCATTTTAATAAAGTCATGCTCATTTGTTTACATACTGTATATGGTTGTTTTTGCAGTAGCATGGTAAGTTAAGTATTTGCAACACAGACAACATAATCAGAAAAGTCTAAAATACTTACATGCAGCCCTTTGCAAAAAGCTCTCAAACCCCTTATAAATAAGTAACATAAACTTGCAAATAGTTTGCAGACCTCATACACCTGACAAAATGTAGATAGATTTCTAGAAGACATCTTTTGAACCAACTGGTTTTATATTGCTAAAATTGACATTATTTCATTGATAATGTAAATCTTGACAAGGGGCTTTCCAGAACTTTCCCCTACTACACGATTTGACATAACTACTTGGTTGTGATGTAGAAGGGGGACTTTTTTGGTCTGACCAGGGATAACCATTTCTTTTTCTGAAACTTGACTTTTTAGTTCAATAGTTTATCTTCCAGCATTATTTTGTTAACAATGGTCTGTCACTTTTTGTGCTTCTGTAGGTAATTCTGAAACTCAGAATGCACCGACAGCCACAAAACACAGACTCACATAACTACAGGAGTCTCTCAGCTATTAAATCAGGAAAAACTATTTTTGTACACAATTTAATATTCTACTACTGTATCTGTTGACTAAATATTAGCTGGATTCCTCCATCCTGACATCCTATTCCATCTCCATGTGTCTTCAGGATAAAGTGTCAGCTATATAGTTAACTTTTCTTCACTTATGTTTGAGCTGGAAAAAAAAAGTTAATCAATAAACACAGGCAGGTACATACAAGCAAACACACACACACACACACACACACACACACACACACACACACACACACAAACATATATCCAAAATCTTGCTTAGTGCTTTGACATAAGTCTTTTTATACTGGTTTATGTGTTTACTAATTACATTTCCTCATGGGTTCATTTTAATTGATTTACCTTTAAATACTTGCTTAATAATGTCAGGGTATAAATTAATGCATAAAAGTATACCATTACGAAGATCTTTTTAAGACTTGTAATAATGCTTTTAAGTCGGTGGATATCTTCTAAAGCAAACTTCTGTGCCATTCGTTTTTGTTATTGTGTTTAGCATTCTACAAAATTCTTAATGTCTCATTAATTTTATGCCAACATAAACAAGACCTAAGTCTCCTAAGGAACAGTTTAGCAGAAATTTATGCTGTCACATTTCAATAAATATTTCTACTGAATTACTTTTTGGTGCCCAAAGTCCTCCAGAATTAGTAAGATGTACCCTTCCGCTGCTATCTCCCACATTTGCAACACACTGCTTTCTCCATCCCTGATATAATGTCCCCGAGCATCTAACCTCCACACACATATTATAGTGAATATTACCTCTTCCTCTGCTTATTGATTCGCTATGATGGAGATGTCTTCCTCTCTTTATGCTACTTATCTACATCTTATCAATCCATAAGATGTTAGCACCTTCACAAAGCCCTCTATGGTAACTCTAGCCAATTTTAACCTACTTTCCTTCCAGTCATCTACAGCAGTTGTTAACTGTAATCGTCACTCATTTACTCACTCACCCACTCAGTAAATCAAAAGCATACACAGTACTACATTGGGCAACACATTTGTGAATAAAATATAACTCCTGCCTGTACTAAATTTGGAGTCCAGTGGATGAGACAAATAAGTAAATGGGCCACAGTAATTCAGTGATGTATGTTCTATGATCATAGTAAGCACAGTGCATTATGGGAACACACAGGAGAGAATCAACCCAGCCTTGGGTTAGAGTAAGTAAGGAGTTCAGGTTCTAGAGTAAGAGATTCTGGGTTTGTATCTAAGTTGGAAAGACTACAGGAGAATCAGGAGTTCCATTATAGATAAAGTGTGAGATGCCTAAGAGGACAATCAAATACAGATCTCAAACAAGCAGTTGGATGTACCAGTCTAGTGTTAGAACAGAGGCCCATGCTGAAGATATAAATTTGGGATTTGTCATGGCAAAGCTGGTGTTTTCAATCATGTGACTGAATGAGATCATCTAGGGAATGAGTATCAATTGAGAAGGGATCCACAGGAATGAATCCTAGAACATGCTAACGAGAACACTTCCGACAGAAGCAGGAGAGAGAAAGAAGAACCTGTGAAGGAAACTGAGAAGAAGGTGCCAGTAAGGAAGCAAAGAGACTGGAAAATTGTGCTGCAGGAAAGAGAAGTCAAGAAATTATTTCAAGAAGAAGAGAGCGATCAACTATGTGAAATATTAGTGACAGGTTAAATAAGATAAGCAATGAGAAAAAAAATCACTCAATTTAGTAAAGTGGCTGTCACTGGTGACCTCGCCATAAGCAGTTCTGGTGCCATTGCAAGGACAAAAGCCTGGCAAGGATGGATTTAAAAGAGGATAGAAAGAAAAGAATTGGAGATAGAAATTGCATATAATCTTTGATTAGTTTTGCTATAAAAGGGAGCAGAGTTCTTGGCCAGTGAGCTAGGGAGATTTTAGAGAAGATTTGCCTGCTTAACTGCTGAGAGATAAATAATCGAATGATGGCGTACAGAGGGAAATTGAGGTCTCTCGGTTCCTCTGACTCTCTCTATAGCTCTCTCTTTCCCTCTCTGTCTCCACCACAAACTCACTTGCTCATGTACACTCCTAACCTGAGATCTCAGAACACCCCAGATACACATATTCCATAAGACTTGCCATGCCGTGGTTGTTTTTATGTCTCCCTGTAATAAACAGTAAATTCCATAAGGGTAGAAACTATGTCTCATTTTTACATCCCATGCACTCTCAATCCATTACAAAATTGTTGTCTGTAGAATACTTGCTCCTGAAAGGAACAAATAATGTGATTGCAAGGAGAGAGGCATGCCCACAAAAATGTAAGCTCATTGAGGGGAGGGATTTTGGCCTACGTGCTCACCTCTTTCCCTACCACTGAGAATGGGGCCTGGTTATAGAGGGTGATCAGAATATACACACTGAATAAAGAATGAATTAAGAATTTAGCTGGGGAAAGTCATGGAGGTAATTCTGATGAGCCTTAACATTTATGATGTACTTCCTGTGCACCAGGCTTTGTGTATTTGCTGGATGTGTATGCAGAAATGTATATGTAGAAAATTATCAAGCTTTACAGTATGTTAAGGTTTTAAGTGAAAAATCTGTTTACCTTTTCTTACTACAGAGAATGCATGGCAACAGGATACAACTGAGTTGGGTTTTTGTGTTGTTGTTGTTGCCATTTTAGTATCTGATAGGCATTTCTTATTACTAAATTATATTAGTGAAGAAGGCCTACTAATCTAAATGTCTATCACACCACTAATAATTAATATTATTACATAAGGGTTCTCTCAATATGAACTTCCTCTTAGAATTAAGTAGAAAGAAATTTCGTATTTCACTAATGATCAATATAAGGTTTCTTGGTGTTATATATAAATCATGTAACTTAAGTATTTCTTTTTTTTTTAACCTGGTTGCCAAAAAAAGAATAATTAATGCACAAAATAAAATCAGTTAATAAGCATGTATTTTATTACCTCAAACTGCTTTGTCATAGTAACATAGAAAAATATCTTTTTGGTTGAGGGAAAAGAGCTGATCCTGGTTTCCTGATTTCTTTTAGAAAAGAAAACTTGCAATTCTGTTAAGTTTTTAGGCAAAGTTCCTTTAGTTCCTTATGTTTCTATATAGCTATAGTCAAGACTAACAGCAGGTTTTTCATGTAGCTGGACAATTAGGATAAATCTATTTTCTGTAATTTAATAAGATAAAATAATTTCTTGATTTTAAAAACATTCATTTCAACTAAGTTCACATATTGAAAAGTTTCTACATTATCAAAGTCCCTCTGTGAAGTGACCTGGCATATCTATTTCCACAATGACTATTGTATTGTTCAAGTTTATTTATATTCACTCTTGATTGTAACTCAGAAGTTTTGATTATCTATCCCCAAGGACTAAAAAACAGCTCTGTGCGTTTTTTACCTGAATGTTCTACATGTTAGAAAACACTGTCCACTGTGTTGTCTTGTGCTCTTGTATAAATTCCTTTTAAACTATATGCCAGCAATAAGTTGGTCATTAATGAACAGTATAGGTGTTAATCGTATGGCCCATTATTTTCATTCTTGGTTACCAAGAAGCTCAGAGCTACCACTGACAAACAGTAAGAATATTAGCCAAGACCCTTAGCATACTCAGAGTCCTTTTCCTTCTTGTATTCTAACAGTCTGATTATCCAAATATACTTCTTATTCAACTTAAAATTCATTTTATAACTAGGTAAATATCCAGTAGCTGCTGAGTTACTCTGTTCTATTATTTAAAACACAGTCTAATCCAGTAAAAGAGCCATCATGGTCCAACTACTCTACAGTGTCCATGTAGGTTTCAGAAAGTTTGCTTTGCAAACACAGCACATGGATTCCCATCAGATTTTTGTAGATGAGAAAGTTGAAGTCAGAGAAGTTGAATGATGTATAATCAGCTAATGGAAAAAATACAGAGTGCAGGGGTGAATAATAGCTAAGCTCTCTGTATAGTTTTCTAGCCAACATATTACTGAGCTAAAAGTGCCTCTGTGAGCTGAAAAACTCAGCTGTGTTTTCTACTTTCTGCACTATGAGCAATAATAAAGATGAAGTAATTGTAAGTTAGTTAAAACCCTTCAAAGATATTAAAGATGGAAGTTATATATCCAATTACAAACCCATCCTTCTGTTTCTACAAATAAAGTAAATGAAGCAATGCTGATTACTACATATTAGCATAAGAAAATCGAAGCTGCAAAGAGTTTAAGCAGCGTTAAGTCTCTAAGGAAAACATTTTAAGTAGTCTGAATAATATATACATTTCATATGACTTCAGTACAAATTAAAATATAGTTATTTAAAGTAATGTATATGCATATCCCCTAAAACGAGCATAGCTTAGGAAATTGTAGCTCCAAGATCAAACTTTGAAGGAAAAATGGATTACTGAAAACTATCAGGACATCTAGCAAATAAAGAATCCCAGCCCTTGAAGCATGATGGCCAGTCATACCATTCTCTCTCCTGAAAGGAAAGAAAGAGATATTGGCTTTGGTTGGGGACAGGGTAACAACCCAATGATCTAAAATATGCTAGGAGATGCTATGTAGTCTCTTACATGGAAAAAATATATATAGAAACAGCCCTGTCTGATATCTCTAGTTCTCCCAATAGGCCATCTGCCTGATATCTCTAGTTCTCCCAATAGGCTTGAACAACAGTTGAAGTCAGAGCAGACAGAAAAAGGAACTGAGATATGGCCAAGGCTTTCTACGTTGCTAGAATTCAGATTGATGCTCTAATAATTATATCACTCAGAAATAAATATATATCTACCAAACATGAAATGTTAAGCAGAAAAATAATTGCTTCCACTGAACTTGGCTTCATGATCTTTACACCAAACTAACAATTAGAGAGTCCAATTTCAATCCATTTCCTGGATTGCATTTTTTATTGCTTCCATTAACCATGAATTTGAAAGATCATATAAATGGCAGTAATCCAAAGATTCCTTGTTACTTGGTGTAAGATACATAGGTGCCTATTAGAGGATTTAAATATATTATACCTTAGCAATTTTTCTGCACACAATATTTTTCTTTGTGTAAAGTTTCTTTTTTTTAAATGAGGCCTCATAGGTGCCCAGATTTTGTGAATCTACTACTAATTAAGTAGCCAAGACATACATATATGAAATAAAGAACAACTGTAAGATGATACAGAGCATAAACTAGTGTGAAAGTATATATGTGGTTTGGGGTGAGGATAAGAAATATAAGAATTCAAAACCAAGAAAAGATCATTGTTGGTTGGAAGTCACCTGGGAAAGAGAGTAAGTAGGTCTCAATTTGGATCTTAGAAGAACTAAGAAAATACTAAAATGACTTTTAAGAACCAGAGATATTTTATCAGTTCATAGGAGAGGTGGCATTATGAAAAAAAAAGTAAGAAAAATGTCTAGCATGAGGGAAAATATTACATGGCCCTACCCACCTATGTAAAGTTTGCTGACATGATTGGCAAAGAGTGAGCTACAAAAATTAAAAGGAGAGTCTGCAGTTGAATATCCTTGACTGCCAAAATGCTAATATCAGTTTTGTAGGACTCTATTAATCTTACATAGTACCTATATTACATAAAAAATAGTATCAACATGCATGCACTTTTGCAAGAAATTATTCCCCCAAAGGCTTCCTGAGTATCTACTATATGCTAAGTATGTACTTGGATTAGGAACAGAAAAAAAAACATTGTGTCTGTGCACAAGGAATTTATACTCTAGTGGGAAATCCTATCATTAACTCTGATTATGATAATAATGATGTTAACAGAAAAATATCTTTATTCAGTTTTTTATTATAATACCTATAAAATACTAAAGCTTTAGAGTATAACATGTCCTAGTCATTCATTCATTCATTCATTTGTCCATGTATTTTTTATTCAGGAAATATTTTTAAATGCCTACAAACAGAGTCATCATCAAAGATGCTGACTTAATCGAAATTATTGAAATTCATTTCAGATAAGACATAAGTTGTTACCACACAAGGTCCCTACCAACATCCTCTAAAGATATTTTCTTTCTCTAAAATATCTATGGTGCATTTTTGCAGAAGTCGTTGCCTCTGCCTAGAATGTTCTCCCCAATCCCTCTATCCTTTATGATGCAGTTCAAGTGTCACTTCTTCCATGAATCTTCTCCTGACTCCTAAGGGAAGCATATTTTATGTATACCTCTATTTGCACAAAAGCACATTAAATTATAATGATTGATCTGTCTCCCTCGCCCCCTACACACATTTAATTGCGAGCTTCTTGATGGCATCTTTATTCATTTTTCCACCTTAGCAAGAAAAACAATGCTTGACATAAGAGGTGCTCAGTAAATGTTCTTAAACGACTGTCTTATAATAAATGAGCCTCAGAAGCATCATATGCAGTTATTATAATATTCAAGTGCTTATAGCTAGCTGAGGGTCCAGCTGCACAAATCTTTTGTTCTTCCAAACATGCCAAGCTCTTTGCTACTTTCATGCCACTCTCTGGGATGTTCTCCCATACCTCCCCATTCCATACTGCTGGCTGTTGCTTTCTCACTTAGATATAGCTTCAATTTCAGCTTTTCAGTGAAAACCCTTCTGATCGCCCAATCCATAATAGCATCTTGTTACTGTCTTTCATCACACCCTATTCTCATTCATTGCATAGCTGGGTTCACTATCTGCTATCTTTAGTTTGTCTACTCTTCACTGCTCTCAGTCAGAATTTAAATTCCCTGAGAGCTGGTCCTCTGCTGGCCTTCTTTACTGCTGTATTCCTAGCATCTAGTACAATGCCTGACATTTAGGTAAGCACTCAGAAAATCCATGCAATTGAGTGAAGAACGAATGAGAAATTTGGATCCTTTATTCCACAAGTGGCAAACTATGGCTCACGGGCTGCATTCTGCTTGCTAGTGAGTTTTGTTTGAACTGATTATTGTTTTAAAAGATTGGAATGAGTTGTCAACTTTTAAAAATTATGAGATTTCACATTTTTCGAAAATTTCAAAATTCAAGTTTCTTTTGAAATAATAGAAGTGGAAATCCAGGGTTTGCAATCCCAGTTGGAACGTCAGCAAAGGTGAGTAATGGCTTCCTGCTTTGGAATGGGAAGACTAGATTGTCCCAGTCGTACCTGGCTCCACATCACACATCCACATGCCCTGTCTGGCCCTGAAGGTGGTTTGGATTTTGGCTCTGATCTCTCCTACTAAAAGTCTCTCTGTGACCCATGCTCTACAGCACACTCATGTAACTCCTGCAAACCCTGCACTCCTAGCTTGCTGTTGCTACTAAATCATGGACTATGACTTTAGAAGTAACTTAGCATCAGAACACAACTTTTTATTATTTCTGCATTATGACATGAAAAAATTATATAATTCATTATAAAACCTGAATTCATTATAAACTAGAAGAAAATTTAGATGAGTATTTAACTGATCTCAAGGTTATGGAAAAATACTATCATTACAATATTAAAAAGTAAATGAATCAGGGAGAAGTAGATATAAGTATTATAACTAAGGTTTATTAACCTTAATTAAAATTCACTAGGAAAAAATGGATCCCAACAGTAGAATGGATAAACATATTTTTAGGTAATCACAGAAAAAACAGAAATGGTCAAATAACATATTAAAAGATAGTCCATTTTATTAGTAATCCAAAATATGTGACTTAAAATGAGATCCCTTTTCATCTATAATTCATTAATTCATTCAAAAAACTTTGGTTGAGGGATTACTATGTTCCAAACACTCTTAGTTTGGCAAAGTTTTTTTTTAAATGGTAACAATTTTAAAATTCAGTAAGCTGAGTGCCATCACACACTGTGAAAAACAATTTTATAATATGCATGAACAACCATAAAATAGCTACTACACTGCAATCTAGTAATTAAACTTCTTGGTATTTATCCTAGGGAAAGAATCAGTGTAGCAGACAAAGATTAATGTATGACGATGTTAATTATAGCATAATTTATAATATCAAAAACATTAGAAACCCAAATATCTAACAATAAGGAGAAATTAAATAAATTATGGTATATTCAAACAATGAATAATTAAGCAGACATTAAAATTACATTTTCAAAGACCATTTAGTGACATAAGAAAATGTTCATAAAAATTTTTAAAGCCTATATTTTAAAAATAATTCCATATGGACAACTAAAATGACCCATTCTTTTTTGTCTTTTGAGCCAGGAGCTTTCCGCGTCTATCTAATACTTCTCCTCATCCTGCAAAGCATATAATATTTCTCCATATACTTCTTAATTCTAGTAGGTATTAAAACAGAGTGTCTCCTATATTCATAGCAGCATTATTCACAATAGCCATGATATAGAAACAACTTAACTGTCCATCAATGAATGAATGGATAAAGGAGATGTGATATGTGTGTATGTGTACATATACATACTTATACATACAGTGGAATCTTATTCAGCAATGAGAAAGAAGGAAATCTTGCTGTTTCCAACAACTTTGAAGAAATGACGGAATTATGCTAAGTGAAATAAGGCAGAGAAAAAGAAAGACAAATTCTGAATAATATCACTTGTTTGTAGAACCTAAACATGTCAAACTCAGAAAAACAGAGTAGAGTCATGACGAGGGGTAGGGAGGTGGGAGAAATGCAGATATATTAGTCAAAGGATACAAACTTCCAGTTATAAGATTAACAAAATTGTGGGGATCTAATGCATAACCTAGTGATTATGGATAATAATAATGTATCATATACTTAAATGTTGCCAAGAGAGTAGATCTTATATGTTCTCATCACCAAAGAGTAATGGATGGGGCCAATATATTGTATACCTTAAACTTATGTATGCAATATTATGTGTCAATTATATATCAATAAAGTTGGAGGAGAAAAATAAAGTAAGATAAAGGATCTCAGACAGGAAAAACAAAAATTGCTACACGAGATCAGAGAGACGACATGGCTTAATATATGTTAAACATATCCAAAGTAATGAACAATGCTCTAGATTGTGGGCAGTGACTGCTGTATAGAAATATAGGAATAAAGAGGAGGAAGAACAGGAAGAAAGTAGAATGTAAAAGACCAAAACTAGAGTGGCGTGAGGAGAGCATGTGGAGGACAGAAAGCCAAAAAGGACACATAGCTTAATGTTAAGGAAATTCTCTGCACAACACTATAGTGTCAGAACTTAAGAAATTCCCTTTTTTAAGTATTTATAGTTTTATGTAGATCAGACAAGACACTTACAAGAAGCATTATTTGTTTCTTGTAACACCAACCACAGGAAAGACCAAAAAGGATGTCATGGTAGAAAAAGCAGAACTACCTCACTGCCATGAAAAGAATAACAACAAAAATTGAAAGTCTGAGGGCACCAAAATAAACTGTCTGTACAAGAGATGATTATAGTAAAATAAGGAGGAAGTTGAACATCAGTTTTGGAACTACTGAACTGTGCAAAGGCAGAAACCAATCTGCATGGTCATCAACATACAGGAGCCAAATGATTCCACATCCACAATGAGAACACGAAAACCTGGGCTCAACCAAAAGCTTAAGCAAAACTACATGGCTACCTCTGAAGCAAAGTTTACAACCACTGCTCTTTTGAGTTTGTGCCACAGTGGAGGAGTTGTTTGGACAACAGGTTCATAAGGAACTCAGCAACTATGTCAGCCTCCCAAAGACCCAAATATAGTACCCCGGCCTAGAGAATGCTGAGGGAGTCACTTGTGGAAAGACCAAAAGAGCACAGTGGGCTCTCCTCTATGAGTGAAATCTGAATTGTTCTTGAAAAACTGGTGGGAAGTCACCCCATAGAGAATATATTTATAAGGTGGCAAAGTAACAACTCTCTGTGTCACTATAAGAAAATAAGCAGACAGCTGCTTAACTACACTGTCAGTTACATATTGTGTTCCATATATTTTGCCATTCCTATTCACTCGTTGAGTTCCTACAAGGAACTCATATGGACTCTTATTTCATACTTACACTCTTAAAATTTAATCACAAGGCTTAAATTATTTAGCAATTCAGAATCTCCTTCTTCCCCTTACTCGGTCTGACGTGCTCTCTCTTCCTGAAGCCTGGCTTTATTTGTGTACTTCTCTATTGTACCATCCTGGCTCTGCGAACATTTGCTTTTCCAACGTTTTGGTTTTGGGCAATTAAGACACCTCTATATACCCATTCAAGACATTTTCATATCCATTGTTTTATCTCTGCATTTCAGTATGTTTTTCTAACCCTCCGTTACTTTTTTACTACTTCTGAAATCCTACTTGGACAATTGCACTGTCATCTTTGACTTTAATCTGTTTTCTCCAAGCACTTTTATAAACTCAGATCCATCAGAATCATTGACGTTTAATTCCTGTCATATTTTATATCATTATCTTTTGATCCATGACTAGTACTTGCATTCTTTATCCTCATTCTCCATTCTTCTCAATACCCATCTTAGCCTGTTTTTAAAATTTGTATTCTCTATTTTATATTTAATCTGCTTAAAACTGAGTTGACCTAACATAAGTCTTTTCTTGACCTTTACATTTTTATTGTTACTCATATTATACTGGTAATATGAGATTGCTTTTTTAAACATCTTCTCCGTGAATATGGGGTGATATGGCTCAAATATCTGCCACTCTACTGGTTCCAGAACTGAGTTAGCTGGTTGGGTTGTTCATTTCCCACTTAAAAGCTACACAATAAATTCTTGTTCATGAAGCTGCTCACTCATGCAGAGGGGATAACCTCTCTGGACAGATCATGACTAGCTTTCAGTCAAAAAAATATGGGTGGCTATAGTCCCCAACTTCCTTCTTCTAAAGCTTACTACTGTTCACTCTGCCCTACTCTTCTTTACTATTTTCCTTCCATAATGCTACATCCTCTGAAGTAATGCCTTGCCCACGTACATGCTGTATTCATTATAGCAGCCAATATGTTTTTAATTCTCAGTCTGTGATTATTTTCTTTCCACTCACATTCAATCATTAGTCATTCCTTTTCTAGCTTGACTTGATTCCTGTCACCTGATTTCTATTTCTCTCTAAAACTATACCTTTTCCACATCTTAAATATCAGTGTTCTACCTCCTTCAACTTATCCTTCATCTAGCTTTCAGTTCCTCAATATTTAAAATTCTTTTTGGTCTTTCTAGTTATAACCCATATGCCTTTATCTTTTTCTGTTATATATATAGCTATATTATCAGAGACCTAAAAGTCTTCTCAATAATCCAACTATAGTAAAACAAAATAGAAGCTTCTTTTGTTAATATCTTTCAGAATTTTAACGTAAATATATAAGTAGTTAATTAATCACCTATAAAGCTAGTATGAAGGTTAAAAGACAAAAGTAGTAAAAATAACTAGATTATGGTAATTAGTTAAGGGATACACAAGATAATAGAAAGAGGTAAAATGTGACATCAAAAACATAAAATGTTTGGGGGGGTGAGTATAAATTGTTGAGCTTTACAATGGGATCACACTTAAGTTGTTATCAACTTAAAATAGAATCTTATAAAAATAAGTTGTTATATGTAAGCCTTATGGTAAACGCAAAGCCACTATGGAAAACAGTATGAAAGTTCCTCAAAAAATTAAAAATAGAACAACCGTATGATCCAATAATTTTACTTCTGGGTATTTATTCAAGAAAAACAAATATACTAATATAAAAAGATATATGCACCCCCATATTCATTGCAGCATTATTTACAATAGCCAAGATATGGAAACAACATAAGTGTCCATCTGGATTAACAAATAAGTAAACACACACACACACACACACACACACACTGGAATATATACATATTGAAAACTCAAGCTCTAGATACAGAGAACAGACTAGTTGCCAAAGGCAGGGGTTTGGGGTAGGAAAAATGGGTACATTGTTTTGCTTCATTTGTAGTTTAGATAAATTTAATTAAATATATTTTATTTTAGAATTTGACTCATTCCTTGAATCTTTTGCAAAAATTATACCCAAGTTTACATACATTAGGCAGTTATGCAAAGGATAGAGAAGGCCCAGAAATATTTAAAGAGAAACCTTTTAACACCTTAAATTCAGTGCTGTATGTCAACGATATCTCAATAAAACTGGAAAATTTTTTTTAAATTTAAATCTATCTGGATTATTATATCTACCAATATTTGTTAACTGATAAGATGTATAGGAAAGAAGAAGAGGGAGTGACTGAATGGGAGAAAAATGATTAGAAAAAAAGATTATGAAAGTTTACAAAGTCTGGATTTTATTCTGTAAAAAACAAAAGAGAGCTACTATAGGCAAAATAAAATTGGCATATGTACACTTGAAAATTCTAACTTCTAAACAAATCTTCATTAGAAGATGAGATTAAAACTTCTGCATTAGAAGTAGAGTTTCATGTTTACGGAATTAAACTTATCAACCAACAGTTATCAAAGACTTGTTTTCATGTTATTATAAAATGGAAATAGTTCCTCCAAAAGAATTTAAAAGTTAGTCTCATATTTGTTAGAAGTCCAGTGGAAACCACTCTACGGCTCTGCAGGAAGCATGCCATCCTGTAATTCAGAGTCCAGAAGCCATATGCAAGGTTTTTCCTGATTAGATCTGATGTACTCCCTCACTTCACACTCTCTGTCTTCTCAGTAGCCTCTCTTCCTCTCTCCTTCAAAACTTCTATTTGTTGCCACCATTTATCTATTCTTCAGGTCCTGACATGGAACTCCTACCTGGACCAGCAGTTTTTGGTGCCAAGTATTGTTTCCTTGTGGATCAGTCCCTAGCACAGCCCTGCAGATAGGGTCAACCATTCTGGGACTTTTTCCTTCACTTTGGCCCAGAGCAAGAGGGGCAAGTGCTCAGTGAAGGAAGCGGAACTTGGAAAATATATTAACAAGTAGTGACACAAAATATAATTGATAATATTAGCAAAATAATGTAAAGATATAAAATGTGACACCTGATGGGCCAGAATGTAGATATTGTGTCCAACATCTTTTGGGGAAACGCCATCGTCTCCACCCTCATCGTCCCCGTGATCACATTCCAGTCCTTGGTTATAGGCATTCTTCATCACGTCCACCTATCAAAACACAAATAGGAACACCAAGGCTTAAAATGCCATGCACAATATGCATTTTACATTGTTTATGAGGTATAACTAAAACTGGAATGCTCCCTAAGACTTGAAAAGAAAAAAGAACTCTAAATGAAAATAGGCTTGGAAGCCATCTTTATTTAAAGGAACATGGAAGTACTTTTCTACAATATTCTGTTTTCCTTGGAAAATTTTGCTTTGATTTCTGAATGTTGACAGTGCCAAAGTTCTCACGAATTAGGAGACTCTGGAACCATGATAAGTAGCTGTTTTTTATTAAGTGCACACTGGATAACCAGGATACATGGTGTTGGACATCATCCCCTGCACTGAGGAACCAATGGTGGATCCAATGGAGTATCTTTCCTCAGGGAGCTTAACTGTCCAGTGGCAGAGTCAGCAAGTCAACAGGCAAACACAGTAGCCCTACAGCAAGACTAAGTGTGAGGCACTAATTAAGTACAGGGTAGCATCACTAACTCAGGCAAGAGGTTGAGGGTAGGCCATAAAGAAGAAGTGGATGATGGGATAAAGTTGTTGCAGGCAGAGGAAAAAGCATTCTTCATGGGCTATTGTACAGTGCTGTTGCTGAATGAATATATAACTCATTGTCCCATTTAACCAGAAGGAAAGGGCAGGTCTTGCTCCTTTTACTCCACTGCCTTGCAGAGATACTAGGCATCTTATTTAACAGATGTTAAAATGTATCTTATCTTTCTCTTTATTTGCCCTCCTCGACTCCATTTGCTCCCATTAAAGAGAGCAAAAGAATGCCTTCCAGAAGGATTTCCCCATAGCACCAACTATGGTAGTCTTAAGACTGGGATAGTCATTGGGGCAGTGAGTTATATGGTTTGAGAATGTTCTCAATGCTTTTGAAACCCATTATTAAAGCATGCCAATATTCATGTTTTCCATGTCATAAGTGAGGAAGAAAACATAACTCTACAATAGAAAGGCCCACTAATGATCTCTGTGGAATCCCCATCAAGTTTCCACACAATTTTCTCTACAACAAACATTGTGTGACATTTCACTGATAAGAACAGGTACAAAAGATACTGGTTTTATTTTCGTTGTTCAGAAAGAGGTCCAAATATAATTTCTGAGGGGTACAAACCTTTTTTTACACATCCTCATATATTCTAATATACAAATTAAAGCAAATTTTTCTTTCTCTGTCAAAAAGAATTTGTAGATAGTTTAGTAGAGTGTGACAATCTGGTTAAGAAAAGTGCTTAGAGTGGATAAAACCAATGAGGTCATAAGGACCCAAATAACACATCATGGGGCTTGCTGAGGTACTCATAATGGTAGGTCATGATGTGCCATTACGTCTTGTAGAGCAGTGAAAGTCACCAGATTTTCTCCTGACATACATACTACAAACTTGTCCCTTTTAGTTGTACATTATTAACAAGGCTTTCAAAAGTTTTCTTACCAGTTCCCTGGGTCTCATGTTAAAAAGAATTCTTTCTGCATTCTCACTGTCATGTCTGCTTTCCATAATGGCCAGCAAAAGCTTGGAAGCATTGTTCTAGAGAAACAAATCCGGTTAATGCACAAGAAAAGTTTATTTCATGGATTAATAATCCCCTGCATTTGTTTTAATTGAGATTACCATGACCATTTTAAAAAATCAAACAGAATTTTAAACTGCTAATTTGGCTTGGCTTATTAATATCTTAAAATAGAATGTTTTAGCTTATTGCCAACACAAAATAAAAATAATGAATCATGAGAGATAAGTTACAAAGGATATTTTAAATATTGGTGAAAAGATGTTTTAAAAATAAGATTGACTCTATATATAATGCATTAAAATATAATCATATTTTCCTTCACTATTTCCTAAATAGGCATTTCTAGGATGACATTTAACAAGACAGTAAGATGAACCATTATCAATGACATATTTCACAGAAACAGTACATAATTTAAAGAATTTAACAAATTGTTTTTAACATGAAACATTAATACATATTATCAAACCGAAATTTTAAATAAATTGGAGCATTACCCAAAATTAATCTATAAAATTCCAAACCTGTGAGTTAGAAGTAGAGTATAATTTATTGTAATGGTTTACTAGTCTCATTATACAGTAGTATATATGCAATATGTTTAGCATCTGGGTAGTAAAAGAATATTTTCTATTTTTGCTTAATAGAGAATGAAAATAGTCTATGTTGTATTAGATGTTTTCTAATTTGGTCTATAAATATATTGTCTCAAATGTTTTTACCTATAGATATCAAAAATGATTCTAATATTGTTAATTTATTTTCCAAAATGGAAACCACAGAGTTACAGGAAGTCTTGTGACACAAAGCACAATATCCTCAACATTTAAAAAGCTATTCCTTTACACTGTTTTCAATAGCACTGCCCTAGAATTGTGGCAAATTGCAAGATGATAAAAACTACAGTGTTTTTGTAATATTCATTTAGATAAAAGTCTCAACGTTCACACACAATCTTTGATAGGAGCACAAAAGAAGTATAGTCAAACAGTTTAAGATGTTTATAAATGACTTAAAATTAACATCTTATAGGATGAAAACGTAATTGAATCAGTTGTTTGGTGTATGCAGACAGGCGCCACACGAATTCTGTTAGAGTTATATACATTAATTTTACTGAGTAGTTGTAATACTAAATTCTATCCAACTATTTTTTCTTTCAGAAGTATAAAAACTATCTTTAAATGATTCAGATTAGTGATGATGATGATGATGATGATGAAACCAATGTCTCTGACCCATCCTGAAAAGATTTTAGTATTTTGTGAGGTAAGTGGCATTATTTTTTTCTGTTCCATTCAAAAATTTTATAAATTTGTACAAATCTTAAAACCATTTGCATAATCTAGCAACCTCGACAAACAATATACCTAAAAAATAAGGTTCCAGGATGAGTGGAGTACTTAAATCCTTAGAGCGATCTGAACTGGCCCCATAGAATTCAAAGCTAAAGACACTGTTAACAATAGCAGTATTCTCTGATGAACATCACTCAGCAGGTCAGATACGTAATAGCTTAAAAATACATCCAATTTCAGAATGTTATTGGCATTATGATATTTTTTCTAATCAATCTTATTTCTCATACTACGTTGGAAGAATAAGAATCTTGTAAATCTGAATCAATTTGAAAGTACAAGAGCCTATATAAACTAAGAAATCAAATGTGTGTCAGTGTTAATAGAGGGATTTTTCAAAAGAACATTAGAGTCCTAAAAACAAAACAAAACAAAATAAAAAACCTATTTACAAATTCAGCACTTCATAGTCACATATCAGTTATGAAATGTAAATTAAAAAGTAAAGGACAAGACGTATGTATGAAAAAATTCATAAAATTGTATAGCAAATGAGTATATAGAATTAAGTATACTTATAAGCAAGCAATTAAACTTAGAGAAAATGATATAAAATGAACCTCAACATTTTTAACATAGTATCTTTATAATGTTATGAAGAATTTATAATTAAAAGCACCATACCCAGGAAAGCCCCCTAAAATTTGCCAATATATATCATTCTGTCTTACAAACATTGTTGTTATAGTGGCCATTATGTACAAAGCCTCATAGGTTGTTTAGATAGAAAACTACACTTTAAATATTTCGAATCAAATCTATTTGGTATTTGATACATACTATGATTTATCCAACTGTCATATTTTAAAAAGTTACACATAAATTGTGCTTAATAATTTTACATAACATAAATGAAATTTTAAATGACCCTTTTTCAAAAAAGCATTTTCATTTGAATAGCCAAGAATATGTTTGTAATCTTAAATCATTCCCCATCATTTAGTTATTTTACATAGGCCTAGATTTTTAAATAATCTGTATGCCTATAATTTGTTTTAAATTAACGAATTATTCAATATTTTCACTCGTTAAATTATATCAATTAAAAATGAGTTTTAAAGGTATAATCTTCAGACGAATGAAGGATTTTAAAAGCCTATGGCTAAGGCTTCTATATGTTTTTTTTTTTTATGAATTATGGTTAAAGATGAATTTAAGATGAAATTAAAGTGTTTCTTGTAATTTAAATTAAGCTATCTGTCATAGAGGCCTAGGCTGGCTTCACTAACTGAAGCATGATGCTAATGAGGAAGAGGTCACGAGTTCAATCTACATAAGGATCACCTTTGCTCTAATGTATGATTGAAGGATCCAAAGCTTATACATTTTGCAAATGAACACAATGGAAATATATAAACTCATCTTTTCTATTAAAAGAAATATTTAGAGCCATTAGCATTAATCTTCACATAGATAGGACATATGTACATTCCATTATCTATCTAAATCTATATTTAGAAACAGAATTATAAAAATATCATTATTCTTGGTCATAAATTTACCCATGCAATATTAAACTTAATTATATTTGCTATGACATTGAACAGACCGGCCTTAACAGAAAAATTGTATTTAATACCAATGAATTTTTTTTACCTGTTTAACACTAAACACAATAATGTGGTCTTTAATAATTCACCTCAATTGAATATCAATCCTTCATATTTGGGATTTACATAGTTTCTTGTGTATATTCATTTGTCTATTTTTATTTGAACAAAAATTGAATTTTTTTTAATGTCATTTTGTTCCTAAGCTCTGATAAATGGAAATGCTGGGAAATATGTACATGGCTTAAGTTAAAGAAACTCTCAAAGGGAGTGTGAAAATGGCTTACAGTATTTGGGGGAAAAAAATAAGATTCTAATGTAAAAGAAAACAACTTTTAGAAAGAAGAGAGCCATAAAACTAAAATGCAGCTTTCCTTTTACATAATCTAATTAATCGTGACTTGCTAGATAGATTTCTGTAGCAAAGATGAGTTTTAAAAAGATAGTATAGTGAATGTTCAACACCTTTGCTCCTCCATATAATGAAAAACATATAATAAAACAGAAAGGAAGTAGTGAAACAAAGGAGCTACCTAAAAGGACTTCCAATAACGTACCCTCCAACAGAACATTACTTCAAAGTTTAGTTAACATTTCATCAGGAATTTAGTGCACACTGTATTTTCACTAACCCTTTCTGTCAATTCATGAGTTGAAAATATGGTAATATCTTGGTTTCTACAAGAGCTACTTGAAGATTTAGAGTCAACTCTGGAAGGGAGCTTTATATAGACAATGTCACTTTTCCCCCTGAATAGGACATTTACTCTACCTTTAGTTGGAGTACCAGGTCCATTCGATATTTACCAAGAGGGTTTATGTCATTTAGAATCAAAGCAATGATGATATCAATCCCATTGGATTCATGAGTAGCAATACATGTCTAGAAAACAAAATGTTCATAAAATAACTTTTTAACATAAAAGCACTAGAAATCATATGACATAAAATACCAAAATCACCTTAGTTTTTTAACCTTTAAAATATAATTAAGAATTAATTTTGAGATTAGGTCAAAGATAAGTCAAAGATTAAGTTTTTCATAGTCTGACAATTGATTAGTATTGATTAAATGACTTTGTATGCAGAATACGGAGATAGACTGTGTGTAACAGATATCTTTTTAAATAAACCATTGTTATAGAATTTCAAAGAACACTGGTTAAGTAAAATACTTTTGTAGTCAATAAATTTTAATAAACTTCAATAGAAGAGTTCTTTAAATATAACATTTTAAGATCTAATTTATCCTGGCTAAGAGAATATTCCCATTTATGAAAGAAATGTGCCCTTTATGCCCAAGGTTTGTAAATAAGCTTTATCGGTACCGATGTAGCATTTTAATTTAGCTGCTACTTAATGATAAATAAGTGACAAGTGATGCTGCTGCACAATCTGGATGGCAGTAGACAAGTAACATAGGTGCCCCCTGATGTTTTGATGACATCCTGTCAATTCCGGTGGTTGAGGAAAAGTCTAGCAGATTCCTTAAACTCAAATGATTTATAGAGGAATCTTACTTGAGGAAAGTTAATAAAACATCTTGAGAGATAAACATCAGTATTTTGAAGTTTAGGGTCTACTGTGCTGAGACTCTGAACTTAATTCAATTTATAGAGCTTGAAAATCAGGAACTTGTGAGTTAGAATTTGTGGATCTCCATATGACAATGCAGCACTCAGTGTCAAGGGGTTTGAAAAACAAAAACCCTCGTGAACTAAAAGAAAGAGTAAGGTAATTCTGAAATGACAGCTATTTTTCAGAATGGGCTTTATTTCTCCCTTCATACAAGGAAATTTTACCCTTTGGTACAAAGGAAAGGTGTTTTTCGTTCATCTATATTCTCTGAGGTTCTTCTAATCATTGAAATGTTTGCCAAACTTTGAGGGAATCAATTTGCAGATCATTTCTGGAATTTGCTAGCAACCTTCTTTCCTTATACATATTTTTGGAGCATGGGGTTCAGAGTAAGTATATAATTAAAGTTTGTGGGATTCATGTTATTTTATTTTTACTTTTAGAGCTTACCTGATTTAGTAAATTACTTTCAAAACTCAATTTCATCCTCTTATAAGATCAAAAGTGGGGGTACGTGTTTTCTATTACAGAGATAAATATTTTTACCAACAATAAAACCAAATCTCTGAATTTGTATGTTTTTTTCTTCACTTTAAATCAACCATTAGGTTTTCTTGTATCATTGCCCTAAGAGACTGAAATATAATCCAGGAAAATAAGAGCAAAATCCAGAATCTCTTTTACCATGTCATATGCATATTACAGAGGGGGAAACAGTATCCCCGTAACTAATTATTTATTTCAGTAACTGTTGTGTTTTTAGTCTATGTACTTATGTATATGTGTGTGTGTGTGTGTGTGTGTATGTGCGTCCTATGTTTATGTACAAATGTATGTATACATATGTTCTATATGTGTGTGTAAAAGTCATGTAATTTGCAATAGAAAGCAGATTTTCTATGTTAAGCACTGATGTTTGCTCTCAATGGCTTTTTTAAAATTTATATCCAGAAATATTTGTGATTTGAAAAATATTTGTGATTCTTCTTCCAGGGTGGATCCATGCTTGTGATGGCAGCCCCATAACACTTGAGTGGAGGTGAACAGTCAATTAATAAACTCCAAGGTGGCTCCTCTCCCTTTACTAGCTCAAGTGTCCTGTCTTCTACTCCTACAATGATGTGTCATTAATATTCAAGAAAATAAAATCAGAGTCAAATATTCTAAAAGAGAGAGATGAAACTTTGCCCTGGAAAATGTAATACAGCCAAAGAACACTCTATTTATACTCAATCAAAAGTCCTAAGTTTTAAGACTGGCTCTACAATTTATCATTTGTCATTCTGAGACACTTAAAGAGTCACTTAATCTCTGAGTCAAAACCTATTCAACAGAAAAAATGGGAGCAACAATACCTATTGCTAAGTTTCATAAGTTTACCGTGAATATCAAGGAGATAATATATACTACCCATTGAAGTGGATCCAGAAAAACCAAAGGGAGTTTATTCCACAAATCTTGGAAAGATTCACTAAAGATGAAAACTCAGCAATGATTAAAAAACATATTTTACTCTATCTAATAAGTCTGATTTTTACCTGGAACATTTTCATGTGAATTTTCTTTTATAATAAAATTAAATTAAAATATGGCATAGTATTTGCTAGTCTAAAATTTAGTCTTTGTACATTTTGTTAGGAAAGTAAAAATATCTGGCAAAGCAAGAAGAAAGATCTTTTAAATGTACTGAAGGATTGGCTTGTTCATTAATTTGATCCTCTTGCTAATTAGTCACGAATAGTTTCACATGAAAAACTGCTTTCACGGTTACCTGATTTTCATGGCACGGCCCCTGGCAATACTCCGTCAAGCTTTCCAGAGTCTGGTTGACCAGCACTACATTCTTCTCATTGATGTAGAGACCCAACAGGCCCAGGCCTCCCGTTGTACTTCCACAAATGCAGTCCAAAAACTGAAGGGTCTCACAGACAAGGTTGTAATTTGTTTTGTTGTTTTGATTCCTCAAGAAGTTCTGAAGGCAAAAGAAAATATAAACCAAAGGTTAAAATAAATCACTATGCTAATTGTTTTCAGTTCTCTATGCATGTGTGTTTTGCTTACTCAAAAAGATAACCATGACAATGTTGAATGGAATTGCTCTTTATAAAAAAGTGTTCACATTTATTAAATTTCTCCTAGGCTTAAGAAAAAAAGAAGACTCTTATGTGTTTTCCTCGAGTACCTATAATGATCAGTATAGTTCTTAACAAACATTTCTCAATGTCATTATTCTAAAGAGGGCAAAATAATAGATAGTATGAAACGAAGAAGAAAAAAGAAAACTAGAAAGAAATTCATTAGGAAAAGAAACCAATTTTTCAAGTAAACAATCCCTTATAGACACTATGGCTTCAATCAGGAAATGATATGACCATTATGGAGGGCAACTTGGAAGCATCTACCAAAATTTTCGGTTAACATACAACTCCACTTCTCAAAAGTTATTTTAACACACACACACACACACACACACACACACACACACACACACACACAGATTCACTGCACATTGTATGTAATAGTTAAAACCAGTAACCATACCATACCAATCATAATATGACTGGTTTAATCAATAATAGTACATCCAAACACTGGAATATTGTGAAACTATCAAAATGAGGTATATCAATATATACTAATATAAACATAAACCAGTAATAGTAATAAGTAATTTAGGAATATGATTGATTACTAACTGAAAAATAAGTTGAGGAACACGATATAATGTACTTCTTAAAGAGGTTTACAGGCTTACAGATCAAAATGCTTATAGGTGCATAAAAATTTCTGGGAAGACAACCTGTTAATAGTAACTTCTTTTCTGTAAACCTAGTGAAAGGGTAGGCAAAAAATGGAAACTTTTAAAATTTTAATTTATTCCTTATTTTTATTAATTTATATGAATTTATTTCCTTCATTTATTCTTTTTTCTTTTAGTTTGTTTTTGTCATTTTTCCCCATTTTTTTGTATTGTGGCAAAATATGCCTAAATTTACCATCTAATCATTTTTAAGTGTAGAGTTCAGTGGTATTAAATATATTTATAATGTTGAGCTACCATCACCATCATCCAAATCTCTAGAACTCTTTTCATCATGTAAAACTGAAAGTTGGTACCTATTAACAACTCCCCACTTGCCCCTCCCTCAGCCCCTGGCAACCCACATTCTATTTCTGTCTCTATGATTTTGACTACTCTAGGTACCTTATGTAAGAAGAATCATGTAGTATTTGTCTTTTTGTAACTGATTTATTTCAATTAGCATAATGTCCCAAGGGTTCATATATGTTACAGCCTTGAAAGAGAACTTTCTTCTTGAAAAAGAACTTTCTTCTTTTTCAAGGCTGTATCCATTGTATGTATATACCACATTCTGTATATTAATTCATCTGTCGTGAATACTTGGTTTGCTTCTACATATTAGCTAATGAATAATTCTACCATTTATTTTTATTAAAACAAAGCTATTTTATAAATAGCATTTTCCAAATTCTGTGATCTCACACTCCTATTAGTAAAATGTTTGATCAGATTCTATATAATAAATCTATTTCCTACATAGACAGACTAGGTGGGTCAGGATAAGCACGAAGGCATATTCAGCGTCCTCATCCTGGAAAAAATGCTTTCTGGCCTTTGCCTGTTGACAGTTCTGCAGCAGCCCCCTTCCAAGTCGTGGTGTGGTGGTCCACAACAGTCATGGCTTCTACCATTCATAATTCCTGATTTAATTTATTTAAATCTACCATCTCTTACCAATTCAGAACACTTGAACTCTAGACCCTTACTAGAGAAAACAACTTCAAACTCTGCTGTCTTTCTTACAAACATTAGAAACTATTTCACCTTTCATGTGTTTTTGCCATGGTGCTATAAGCAATGTGTACAAATAATGCAAAAAAAAAAAAAAATCCTAGGTACCCCTAAGTTCATTTATTTGACAAAGGGAAATGCACCAGAGAAGATGTAAGACCAGGAATGTATTCATGTACAAAGGTATCAACTTCTACTGTTGTAAAAAATCCTCTTCTGTCTTAACTCTATCTCTAATAAAGACATATAAATATATTCTGTTTCCTCGCTTAAGAAATATGAATTGGGTTGTAAATGATGAAATCCCCTGAAGTCTATAAAACCATGTAAAGTACGGATAAGACAAATGTGACCTTACTCAAGTATCAGAATACTGACTGGGATTAGATGATGCTTATTAAGGTTAAAATGTATGAGTTGAGGATGCAAAGAATAAAACTTTATGAGCCTGACTTTTTCATGCACAAAGGAATTTTCCTTTCATTTTTTATCATTTAGGTATAAAAGTTAATTATGTCTCCAAAACTCTCTCCTAAATGACTTGTTAGTTTTACTTGAGTTTAATTACTTATAATCATAGGCTGTTTTCTCAGCTTTCACAGAAAATAAAATAAATACCTGCAATTCTCGGTTGTGATTTTCGCATAGTAACTGAAGAAACCTCAGTATCGGCTGCATGATGGCAATTGCAGGACTCATTGTTACTTCCTCTGCAGATTTGTCCTCAGCATTTCCTGCTTCTGATCCTGAGCACATAATGTCTATTTCTGGATCCATTTCTCTTCTGTATACACAGTATGCTTTGGATGTTGCTGAAGAAGCTTCTGTTAATTGCCCTTTCATCCCCTCTTTTAAATGTAATGATGAATCTCTTACTGAAAATAAAGTAGTACTCTTATATATATATGAATTAATATTCTTTGGCTAATTAAAAAAAAAAAAAGACCACCAGGTACCCAAATTCTCTAAAAACTGAATTAAAAATCGTTTGACAAGAGGTATAATAATTTCACAAAAAGAATTTGAGGTAGCAATTAAAAATTAAATTTGCACTGGGACATTAAAAAAAATCTTAATGCTGCACCAATTTTAGATGGGTTCATGTCTTTCTGATAAATATAAAATATGAGAGTTCATGAATACAAGAAGGTAGCAAAATATGGCAAACTTCAAAATGTTAATTTTTTATGATTTGTATTTACTACACTGATGACTTTGTTATTCCAAAAACCAAGAACCTTTCATTAGAGTCTGGTGCTATAATTTCTGTTCTTAAGTTTTAAATTTCATGAACACTGAAAGGTTTGAGACAGTTCTTTACAATGCATTCCAAAATAAAATCAAACATTTTCATGTCACTACAGTAAGTCCTTACTTAATGCCATCCATAGGTTCTGTGAGTTAAAGTGAAATGATGTAAAAACAAAACCAATTTTACCACAGGCTAAATGATATATACAAGAGTTGAGTTTCTGTGGCATCTCATCAAACGTAATGAAATGACACATATTGAATAAAACAATATTTGAGAACCTGCTGTAGTTGCTTTGTACCAATAATGCCTTGTTTGAGTTTGATCCTGCAGAGCTGTTTCAAGGTCAACCTCAACACCTTAATTATTTAAGGATAGAACTCCATACTCAGAGCCACAGTTGGGATAATTAGACTAAGATAAGTGAGATGTAAACCCTAGGTTACCCTCTTTTCTCTCAGTGTACTCTCCCAAATACTCAAATATTTTTTTACCTCTCATTCGGGGGCCAGATGTCATCAATTCATTGTCATCATCCCTTTTTTTATTACCTAAGTCGATGGTATTAACTGTCACTGTTGATCTTATCTCTTTCTGAGCAGCCTTCATTCGGTCATATAGAACTTTGAAGAATTTTTCTGACTTTTTTTGTTCATGTAATTGCTGGTAAAAAGAATACTGCAAGAAAACATATTTTAAAGTATCAATATCCAAGAGGAGAAAAAAATGTGTTTTTATGCTTGAAATAAACATAAGCATTATGAAAAAAAGCACACATTTAATGTGCTACCCATTATTATTTTATAAATAATATATTGACAGCTTTTGCCAGTCTCCTGTACTACTTAATATATATCGATAATAGCTTGTATTTGCTTAGCACTTTCCACTAAAATCCAACATATTTTCATGTTATTTAAATTCATCCTTACTCATTATTTTAAAAATTTACAAGGTATTATAAGAAGTTGTATGCAGAGTTCTTTGATTTTTTATGTCATTATAAAGTCCTGCATTGATTCAACACATATTTATTGAGTGCCTACTATGTGCCAGGCCCTATGCTGCTAATCCAATGATCATCCTTTGCAAATGAGATTATGGAGAGTTACAAAGAGTTGTTTTTATTTTTATCTAAATTACAGTACATTTAATTTAGAATCTATTTTACCACAGCAGCCTCACTCACAGGAAACCACTGATAAATAGGCACTGAGCTCTTTTGGTACTTCATTAGCTACATTGCTTTGCATGGGGTCTCAGCCCACTGCAAAATGAATTCTGCTTCCTAGTTTATAATGATGTAGAAAAGATTCAACACCAAAAGTATGAAAAAATATATATTAGTGAGAAGTAGAAATACTGAACCTTGGCAATATTTGTCCTGCTCATTATCTGCTTAGTGACTTATGGAAGTATCCAGAAGAGTAGGAGATAGGAAAGGTGATATACTCTAGAGAAGACAGAATTTGTACTGGCTGGGGAAATTATAAGTTATTAATACTAAAGCCATGGGATACACACAAACAAGAAAAATAAAGATAATAATAAATAATATTATTTTTATAATAATAAAATAAAGGTAATAATCCTAATAACTGTGGTGATTAAAAGAGTTATATAACTTTAATGAGAAATAATGTGAAGAAAACATATGAAAAAAATAATGATTTCCAGATCAAGTCAAATTGGCCATAATGTAATAAATCTAAACAGCCATCGTTGGGCAGTTTGGTTCCCGCAGATATGCTTTCCATGGCCCACAGGTCATGGAACTTGTAGGTGAGACTTTAATGGCATCAGGTCTTGAAATGGATGCCTGTCCTGCAATTTTCTACATGAACAACGTATATTCACAGAGTATTTTATGAAGCCTTAGAAGTTGGCTTCACACCTGCAAGGAGAAGCTCCTAAGCAGAGAGCTAGCAACCCCTCAAGGAAGCAGGCCAAAAAAGCCACAGTAACCATAGCAACCACAGTGAAATAGTCGAGTTGGTTCTGTTAATTCAAAGGATAAATGCAGCATTCACAGACCTCTATGGTGTCACAAATTAAGCTGATGCTTAAACTCTAATAATTTCAATATAACAGGGTTAAAAGGTAGTAGGGGGTTCCAATATATTAATGAGAAAGTTATGGGAACTTTGTGGCTCTATTAAAACAAAATTTTATAATTTATGAATTTCTTTGACATATTATCTCATTGATTCTTTCAATACAACTGGGTGATGAATAGACGGTGCTTTTATTTCTATTTTATAGATTAATAAAATGAGGTTTAGTAAAGCCAAGTGACTTGCCCAATATAAGTCGTAGAGCTAAGATTTAAATCTAGAGTCTCTGACTCTAAATCACTAAATTTATACATGTATATATAATCTCAACAGGTAGCATAAGAATTCTCCTACTAAAGAAATGGTTTTGGATTAGGAAACAACATCCATAAGCTGCATAGAGTACAAAGGGAAACTCTAAAGTTTCTATAGGAGCCAAGGGTGACAGATAAACATGTCTGTGGACAGAGGAAGGACTTTCCCCCATGAAGGAGGGGTGAGACTAGGCAAAGATGGGAAATGAAGTAAGGAACTGGAGAGATGGAGTAAGACTAAGCATGATGCAGGGTGAATCAGCCAGTGAAATTTCCCAAGAAGAGGTAGAAGGTTATTTTAGAAAGGAGATGTTTATAGTGGTTCAGAGAACAGACTCTAAAGCCAGACTGCATGGGTTTGAATCCTGATTCTATCTATAACTAGCCACGTGATCTTGAATAAGGAACTTAAACCACCTATCTCAGATTCTTCTTTGGTAAGTCAATGTGATATAAGTTACCTCAATACCGTTGTGAAGATTAGCCATGTTAATACGTGTAAAGCACTAAAAACAGTGCCTGGTATTTAGGAGGTATTATGTTCATTATTGTTATTAGTGTTCAGTTTGATAATATAAGTGCCTCTTTTATCCTTCCCCTCAACCAAAATTAATTTAATAAAGAATATTCAACATGTAAATTGACTTATGTAGCTAGGAGGGTAGAAATTAAGGAAGGGGAGCAGAGTCCTATTTCAGAAATGGGAGTGTCAAGAGAGTCCATGAGCTAAGAAAGCATGACCTTAGTGACTAAGGAGACTGAGAATATAAAACTCACAAGGGGTTGGTAGAAGTCTGGGGAAGTATGGGTTTTCTAAAGGGCAAGGAATAGGATTCGAATTGACTTCATCTAAACCTCTTCAAGCCAGGAGGACTCAGATGACATCTGGGTTATACAGTGATGTAGACACATGAGAAACTAGAGTAGGGTAGGGCTGGTAAATGAGATTGTCATAACCCATCTGAAAAGAAGGTTTTCATATACAAAATAATTTAATGCTCTTTCATCAGCAAATATTTGTTGAACAGCTATAAAGTACTGTAGATATAAAGAATAGAATATGATCCTTTACTTTAGGAAAGATGAAATTTAATTAGAGAGGCAAGATGTCACACAAATAATGACAAAACAAGATGATCGCATCTGATAACCCTCGGTGGCCCAGAAACAGGAAGCTAGAAAGCACCGTACTCCTGAGTATTGCTTCTACCTACAGAAGCCACAAAAAATTTTTTTTCACTCCTACTTTCTGGATAATCTACATCTAACACTATATAGTTGGCCTCCACAATTTCTTTAGAAAGTCCAAATTGAATATCTGATTGTAGAAGGAAGACAATTACCAAAAAAACCACTCAAGTCCCACCCAACCCCCTTTCCCCAACTTCCCTCAGAAGATCTTGTGCTGGAGGACAGGAAAAGTACCAAACGAGCATTGAAGAAACAAGTGCTGTGCAGCTCACATAAAGGAGTGGTTGCCAAAGGCCTTGGCCCAAGAGGGAAGACCATTCATTCACAGAGCCTTCACTCCTGACCACTTATTAACCCTGAGACTGGGCTAGACATGATGCCAGACACAAAGGACCCAAAGATGGACAACATGTGATCTCAACCTTTAAGAATCTGTCATTTCCTAGACTTGTTTTCTAACTAAGAAGCATCAGTGTTTTAAGTTGGCTTTTTTTTTTTGGTCGTTGTGCCATTTGCTGATCATGAGGCCTTTATTCCTAAAGTAAATTGCCATTGGATATGTAATACCATGAAATTCCTGTTGTTCATTCTATTTGATGGCTAAATAAAGGAAAATATCCTAGTTTTTAATCAGATGTAGTTTCTACTTGCCATAAGTAGGGAAAATGGATTCTGGAATTTCCAATTGGGTGGAAGCATAGTTTCTTTCCCTGACCAAGGCAAATCTAGAAAGAGCTTGTCAGTGAGTGGCAGGAGGATGCATCTTCTCTGGGAACACTTCCCAGCTCTCAAACTCACACAGCGTGCTCTGCCTTTGGGCATGGAGGAGCCCAGGGGCACCTTGGCAGGAGTTTCAAAGTGAACCGTGTGCCTTCTAGAAACAGTGATCTGATTCCTGCGTGCAGGGGAGCGAACTGCTCTTTGTAGCAAGGCACTAACTAAATGAAGGATGACTTTCAAATTGCCCTGTTCTGATCTGAGTGAACAAATGAAATGGTTCTTCTCTCCCTCCCATCTCCTCTCCCCCCTTCCCCTCCCCCGCCTCCCCCGACGCTGCCGCTAGTGAAAAAATAATCAGGGTAATGAGCACTGGGACGCTGGGGGCAACAAGTAATGTTACTGTTCTAAACTTCCCCAAAAGTACACGGGGAGGGATATGTTGAGATGGGTGATGAATGTTATTGAGACCTGCTGTAAGACCAAATACGGTGGGAGGGAGTTATGTATATTCCCTCTCGTAATTACTACATCTAATTCTTAGATGAATTGAAATGTCATTTTCATCTGCTGAAAGTCGGCCTAAAATTTCCCTAAGCAAATCAGAATTTCTGATATGATGTTAGAGAGGATCTTTTAAGGAATGCTCTGCTGCACTGAATAATTTGTGAAGCTCTACAGTTTCTACAGTAAATCGAATAAATTTATAAGGAAAATGTGATTGGAGACTGTTTTTTTTATACATATAGTCGTGAGAAGCTAAAAGAAAAAAAAAACATTACTTTCTCTTGGTTTCTATGACAAGAGGAAAAGAAATACAAATAACAAATGTAATGCTCGGCATGATAAGCAGGTACCTGAGTTTGCGTATTTCCTCCTTCGAGCAACGCAATGCCAAGTAAAATGCCTTCTGAAAAAATTCTGTCATTTTTGGTGTTCACTATAACATCGATGACAAGTTCAGATGCACCTTCTTTATCCAGCAGACACTGAATATCTGACATTGATATCCCCATCTTATCTGAATCTTGTCCAGAAAAGCTTCCTGTGGTTAGGAAATGTATATAAATAAATCTTCATGACAGATTTTGTTAACATATATGGTTTTCAAATTCTTAGATCTTAAGAATATTTAAAATTGTGACTTTTTCCCTACAAAGTTAAATATAATAGAAGCTTGAGTTTTAAAAAAGATCAAAAGTTTGTAAAAACATAACTTTTTATTAAATGAATAACACCTGTAATTACATCTTTTTCTTAATAAAGAATACTTTAGAAAGAAAAAACTAGCTTTATTTTGTCTTTAATTTATATGTTAATAAGTTATGACTTAGTTTAACTATTTTCCAAAGTTAAAAGACAAAATTAATTCTAAAGTTCAAATCCATTGTTCCACGAACCTGAAGTTGTAGAAAGGTTAATAGTGTTTTTCATTTATTTTTTTCAGTTTTACTGAGATATAATGAACATATAACACAAGTTTAAGCTGTACAACATAATGATTTGGTATATGTATTCACTGCAAAATGATGACCACAATAAGATTAGTTAGCATTCATCACCTCACATAATTATAATTTTTTCCTTGTGGTAAGAACTTTTAGAAACTTCTGTCTTAGCAACTTTCAAATATACAACACCAAGTTGTTAACTTTAGTCATCATGTTATATATTACATCCCCAAAAGTTATTTATTTTATAATTGACAGTTTGTACCTTTTGACCTCCTTCATTTAATTCCCCTATTCCCCACCTCAAGCAACCACAAATCTGATCTGATTGTATGAGTTTGGATTTTTTGGATTAGACATATAAGAAAGATCACACAGTATTTGTGTTTCTCTGTCTGACTTATTTCATTTAGGTCCCCCCATGTTATTGCAAATAGCAGGATTTCTTTCTTTTCTAATGGCTGATAATAATACTTTTTAAATGATTTTTTGAATGTCTGTGCTATTTTAAGTAAAATCCTAGAGTATCAGCATGAAGGTACGTTATGAGAGTCTTAAAATGAAAAATGATAAGGCTTGCCTCCCCCTTGTGCAGACTTGCAGTAGGTTCCAGAAAGGTGTCCATTCATACCAACTCCATAATCACCTTTAAAGTATCGATTCAGGAGTATTTTTCTTAATGTGCTACCCTAATAAAAAGAATACAAAAAGTGTTTGTTATTGCTTCTTTTTCTAATAAAAGGGAAAAATATCAGTACATTAAAGTGCCACTTAAAATGCATTTCATCAATGATACATGGAAAAAAATCAATTTTATATTACATAATATTTTCTGAGGCAAGAATCTGCAAATATTTTCCAAGAAAATAATAATTTTGCTGCTTCTAGAAATAAAGAATAAAATACAGTATTTTCAATAGACTGTGCTAGGAAAATCACAAATGCTATAAACTTGAGATTGCTTCAAAAGCTTGGGGTCCCAGTGTTGGTAAGAAATAAATTAGTGGCAACTAAAGAGAAACAGATTAAAAAATGCCCTAAGAACTGGAAAGCAAAAGCCTTAATTAAAGAAGCCAGTAAAAAAGAGCTAGAGAAGTACTAGGTATACAGCAGGTGCTCAAAAAATTAAGATTGATAAGACAGAGTAAATTATGTTTAAACGCCAAGAACTTTATTCAGAAGATAGTGGGCACAAAACAGTATACCCCTTCATAAAACATACAATTTAAAAATTCCTAAGTCTTCAATTTGCACTGATTATAAGGCATTTTTAAAATAATATATTTTGTGATATAGTTACTTGCATGTATACTAGAAATATAGATAACTCCAAATCTCTATTTTATCGATTATTATTATTTTAATAGACAAGAGTTGTTCAAAAATATTATTTAAAGAGTACTTGTTTAAACTATTTAAATGAACCCATCAACTACTGAAGTGTTATTCCCATCTTGCAGGTATGGAAACTGTGACCAAAGAGTGTATGTAATTAGCTGCAGCTAACAGGTGGAAAGCAAGACCTGAACTCAGCTCTTGACTACAAAATCCAGGTCACTTCCCCACGCCTTACCATATGCCCTACTCCTCAAGTACATCTCCCTTTTACGCTGTGACATGTGGCTCTCATTTTTCCTTCTATTTCTCATGCTTTGGTTATCCTTCTTCCTAAAGCCCTTATGATTTTGTCCTCAGTTCTCTTTGCTGTCCTCCCCTCCTCATCTTCCTTCTCCTTATCAGCAATTTCATCTGATCCTCAGTTGCACAATCGCCTCTGCAGGTCTGACTGCCAAATGTGCTTCCTCCAGCCTTGACCTTGCTCTCCTAAGCTTCGCACCCTATTTCCACTTAGATTTCCTTATTTACATCTGGAGGTTCTGCTGGCACCTTAAACCCAATTTTTCAGAACAGAATATTCCTCTCTTAAATCTGGTCTCCTTTCAATTTCAACGTATTTTAAGGATATCACGACCATTTTTGTCATTTAAGCTGCAAACTTAAGGGATCACTTAGTACCTGCCCCCAACTTGACACCAACTTGTGAAATCTTACCTATTCTATCTTTTCAACTGTAGCTTTCAGTAGTGCCTTCACTCTCTCTATTTAACCAAGCCAAACTATGTGCTGATTTCTCAACCACAGTTTTCTAAGTCTTTCTCTTTGTTCATCTCATATTCTCTGCATGAAAATCTCTTTTTCCATCTTACTTATGGACACATTCTATCTTTCCTCTTCATTCTACAAATATTTGTTAGATACCTACTGTGTTTTTGGCACTCTCCTAAGTGAAAAGATATAACCCTCCCCTCAAAGAATTTACAGTAAGGTCAGTTCCACACTAGAGATGTATACTGGGCCCTGTGGAAGCACAGAAGAGGAAACAATAGACTCTTAAAAGGCTTTACATTCATACCTCCCCCACTAACTATCGGAGCAAAGTTCGTCTTGTGCACAGCCAGTGTGAAACAAACATGTCCCAAATGTCATGCCAAGAATTTTAGTAGACATGCAAAGTATCTGAAGTTATCTTTATAGCAACTTTTATTTGTTGATACTTAAGTTTTTAGAAAACAAAATTTATGATTGCTTCCCGTTTCATGTTTTCTTCAAGATTTTTTTTCTTTTTTATTAAATTTATTGGGGTAACATTGGTTAATAAAATTATATAGGTTTCAAGTATACAATTCAATAACACATCATTTGTATATTGAGACATTTTCATACATGGGTGTAGTACATAAAAATGATGACTAGTCTTGGAAGAAACAGTGAGGGGGTAACTCTCCTTATCGATTCTAGCCTAGTTATAAGCATATGTTTTCTAACTATAATATTTGAAATGGGAGAAATGGGAGAGGGTTCCCTGCATCTGTATTCCTAACTCTGAGGCCATACTGCCTGGGCTCCAATCCCCTCTACACCACACACCAACTGGAAGACCTCACTCAAGTTACTTCCCTGCCCTGTGCGTGCCTCAGTCCCACAACTGTCAAATGGAATAGTCAAAACACTTAACCCTCATTGGTTTTCTGTGATGATTAAATAGGTGAAAATATGTAAAGTATGTAGAACAGTTCTTGGCACACAGTAAGTACTATATAAGTTATGTACAGTTTATGTTACTATTGCTGGTGTTAATACTTTCCGGATCATTGAATATAATTTACAAAGTGCTTTTGTACATACTTTCTCACTTTATACTAAACTTTCCCACAAAAGTGAAAAAATTTCTAACATACTAAAAAAAGGCAAAAATAACAAATGATAAACTGCCTGAAAATCCTAATTTATCCACTATGAATCGGTCCTTGGAATATATACTTATGATGTCATTTACATACACTTTACAAAGAAAATGGACTTTACGATTTCAACTAAAGTAGAAAAAATTGTTTCTTGGTTCAAACTCCACAGTTAGTGTTAAAAATGAAAACAAAAATAGGTATGGAAAGAACAGGATTATATATATATTCTGTTTGTCCTAGTCAAAATCATTTAAGATCGAAAAACTTTAGATATTACTATATCACAAGTTTAGCAGAATGAATTTATGTTGTCCAGTATCAAGTCATAACTTGAAGGACAAGAGGCAAGTACTGTGTTCCAACTTGTCTTGGGGCATTCTTCATGGCCTGCATGTACTATCCGTGATGGGTTACAGTGGTGATAGCACAGATGCAAGTCCTTTCCACAAATTCCTTTAACTCAAAGTAATTGTAGAAGTGCTGTAAGAAATTCTGGTGCCAGAGTTGTAAATTATTGTCTCAGAGCTATAATCGCCATGGCAGAAATTTAGGAAAGAACTAAAATCACATTAAGCTATTTTGAAAAGAATTCTGCAACAATTGAGAAGTTTGCCTTCTGTACTCGCTCCTCAATTCCAAAATGAATTCCTGATTGGGCTTCCCATGGAAGGTGTCTTTGTTGGATTAGGCCAAGTAGCAAGAAATGTCCTTTCCAGTCTTTTCAATATCAGAGTCAATTCCAGGCCACAAGACATAGCGTTTAGCCAATGTCTTCATGTGAACACATCCCAGATGTGCTCAATGTAACGGAGCCAAGATAACTAACAACCACCTTCTGAAATTACAACAAAACATCTCCATAAAAAGACATCTTTTGTGGCCAGAGAAGTCATGCTGACAGTTTGTGAATATCTGGAAAGACTGGTTTTTTTCCTGGCCACTTCCTGTTGTACTAACTCCAATGTATCAAAAATTAAGAAGCTTAGGAATTATTGCCTTTCATAGATAGAAAGGATAACAAAAATTTAGAGAAGACTAAAACTTTTCTTTGATTTTTGAGAGAGCACAACTCTGTTCACCTTAAAAGGAGTAAATAGCATTAGGAGTATAAAGTTCAAGGATCTGATATTTAAGGTACCAATTTCACGTTTGTTAACTTTCTCTTGGAAAAATTACATACTAAAGTAATATTTTTTCCATTGTAGACAATATCATCAAGACATCATCAAAATATGATACCACAATCAGAATCCCAGAAAATTAGTCCTCGACGGAAAATTCAAAAGGTAATGATAACTGTAACCTATAGATGCTTAATTTAAGGTTTTTCATCAAAGACCAATGATTAGCTACTAATAAGCTTGAGCAAGATTTGCAAGGGGATAAGTGCATCTACCTATGTTCTCCACAGTCTCACTTTCACATTAAACTTGGTATTAGCCTAACTGATGTTTCCCTAACCTTTCCATTTAATGATAGCACATCTAGTTAGATATTAATCCTCATTCTCAGGGGTTAAAAGATACATTTTTAATTTAAAATAAATTATTTCAACAGCTGTACCCTATTGGAATTACATTAGGTCCACCATTATAATCAACTACATCTTCAAGGAACTCCTTTGGGAAAACATGGCCAATCTCCTATAATCTAGCTGTCTAATGGTTTGAATTTCTTGGTCACTGAATTCAAGGAGTATAAGCCAGTCTCATCTCCCCTGATGCTTTTCCCCAGCTTTCATAAGATGAGGAATACAAACTTCAATAGGAGTAGTTATGATATACATTCGCAAGATGTTCTTCATCAACATAATAATGCAATCATTACAATCTTGAAAAGCATATGAATTTCTCAACAATTCCAGTAAAAAAGTCTATTAAAATAAAAGACTGGAAAATTTTTAAAACCAATTATTCATAAACCACAATAACAATCTACTTCCATCTTCTCTTCTTCCTTTTTTTAATTTTCATTGTAAAGACATATTAAATTTCTATGATGTGTCAGGAATTAGGAAAAGGGTATATAAAGCGATTCTGTAGATATGTTAGAAGAATTTTTAAATATGTAGAGTTGAGACATATAACACTGTTTTTCAATATAAATAATTCTCACTAGATCATTTTATTTTGTTTGTGAAATTTAAACGTTAAATAGTAAATGATGATAATTAAACATTTGATGATGATGCTGGAGATAAGAATGACTTCAGTCATCATTCCAGATTTATCAAACATCCTAGCCTCTAGACAAACGGGGTTGCTGAGAAGGCTTTGTTAGGGGATGAGTCTGTGCCCCAAACCAGTGAGGAGGAAAGGAAACTATTTCTATGTGGTATAATAAAAGCCCCACAGTTTTATTTCCAGGAAGCATACCGACTGACATCATACTCAATAGACTCATACGCTTCAGCCATTTTAATGCAGGGTCTTGCTTAAATTCAGAGGTTGAGAATTTATGCAACCCCTTACCAATAGTATTTGAGAATGGGTTTTTCTGCTTGTAATTTTTTAGTTTTCTGAATAAATAGTCTTCATCTGATCTCCAGAACATAAAGAGTTGAGATAAAGGTAAATAAGAAAGAGATGAACAGATGAGCTCTACATACCATTTCCACATAGAAGCAAAACTACTAGGCTCACATCATAAATCACTACCTCATAAAAGTACATACAATTGGCAGTGCACACACCACTAAGCCCATAATCCCCTGGTATATGGTATAGAAACCTACTAGAATACTATTTGTCACTGAAAAAATGGAATTAATATGCTGCCAATACAAGCATGTGCACTCACACCAAAGGTGAGGAAAATGAAATATTAAGTGACAATTTCAAAGCTTCTGCAAAAACTTTGTGTTCCTAAGGGATTATATGGTAAGGTACATAGCCCAGTAATTGACTCAGCTTATGGAATGTCCCAGAGAAGACAGACAGATAAAAAAAGGAGTGAGAGGAGATGGAAACAAATGAGCAAACTGACCTTGATCTGAAAAACGGGACAATTTTTCTCCTGGACAATGGAAAAAGTCATATTTAGCTTGCTGTTTTAGATTTTCAAGTGCTGTGATTCCTGTTATATTTTCACATCGTTCAATAAATAGATACACAGGTACAATTTTGCAAGGTAGTGTTAACAAAAGGGAAAAACAATACATAAAGAAGTGAGACTGGCACCCCTCTGCAGCCCTACATTCACCTTCCTGTTTTTGCTGAGTGTCATGATCCTAGTGCAGCCCGCAAGCCCCAAGCTATAATCTACTGATCTAAAATAAAGAGTGTGCTGGCCACGGGGACTGTGAGAGTAGCACGTGACTCTGAAGAGTTATCAAGGGACTGACTCACATAGAGAGAGAGAGAGAGAGACTGACAGACAGACAGACGGATGGACGAACACACACACACACACACACACACACACGGGCGGCACTTATCCCTTTCTCCCAAAAAAAAAACTAGAAAGAAATTTTCCTTAACAAGGAGGGAGAAAATGAGTACTTGCATTATTTATCAATCAATGCAAATATTTCAACAAAAGAAGTATAAAGTTAGAGTTTAATAAATTCAGAATATATTTAGAAGTTCCTCAGATAGGAGAGAAATATTTATGGAATCTATAGAATGAAGAGGAGGTTGGCATAGTATAACTTCAAAGGAAGGTCTTGAGAATTAAATGAGATAATAGTTACACACAATTTAACACATAATACACACAATTTATGCAAGCTCCGAGAATTGGAAAGTTGTTTACTCAGTGGAAATGAGAATGTTTCAGAGACTGATGTAATTGGTTTGGATCTGGATTCTGCTGCTGGCTTTTTGATCTCAAGAATTTTACTTAATTATCCTGAGATTCAGTTTCCCAATCTGTGTATTATAATACCCATACTGCAGGGCTATTTTAAAGATTAGAAATTACATATGAAAAGCTTTGTGCTCTTAGCCCACAATAAGTGCTAAATAGACAGTTATTGTAATATTTTGTTTAATTTTTAAAGAAAAATAAGATTTGCACAACTAACGGTATATATAGGATATTATAATACCAGTGTCATAAAGACAGCCTTAGCTTTAACTGCTGACATAAATATTGAGCTCCAGCCTTTCACAATTTTTTGAGACAAGGCAAATGAAAAACGGCATTCACTTTGTAGATTACTTTGAAGTCAACTTAATCAGTATGTTACACTTTAATAAAAATAACACCTACACATGCATAGGTCTCAACCATCCCTAGTGCATGTACAAAGCAGGATTCTTCAGAAGCCAATTTAGATCAACTTTTCTTAAAGTAGTGTTAGTAGGAAGACCAATATTCCAAGTCCTGTCAAAACAAAGTAATTTTCCTTCCTAATATTTAACACAAGAAATATATTAAATATATTTATAAAATTATCATACAGCGCTTATTCATTGGGAAAGATGATACTTCCTAACCAGTCTCCTCATATTCACTTGGTGCCCTTCTAATTCATTCTCCACTCAGTATTTAGAGGGTTATGGAACAACAGAGGACTAGAATTCAGACTACATGAATATAGAAAGAATAATTACAAATTAGTGAGAGAAAAATAATCTGGTAAAAAAGTGGACAAAAGAACCGAACCAGCTTGTCATATAAGAAGGAAATATGGCCAAGAAACATGAAAAAAAGCTCACTTTTAATAGTAATTAGGAAAATACAAATTAAGACTACAATAAGACACCATTTTACACCCACTACATTGTCAAAAATTAAGTCTTACAAAACCAAGTGCTGGAGAATATGTGTATCAAATATGGTAATGAAAATTAGTACAATCATTCTGGAAAACACGTTCTCATCCAGAAATTCCAAAACATGTGCTGCAGGAGACACATAGTACCACACCCGAGACATTCATATTAGCATTGAAAGCAAAACGACAAGCAAAAAGTAAAAAGCAAAAACAAACAAACACAAAAAATCTTGTAATCAACCCAAATATACACGTACTGGAAAATGGATCAATAAACTGAGGTATATTTCCAAAGTGGAATATTATACAGTGGTAAACATGAATGAGCTAGAGCCTCACAGCAATATATAACAACCTTAGTAAATCTTATAAACATAATGTAAAGAGAGAAAGAAAAAACGAGTCCTAGAAGACATGCAGTGTAGTATGAAAATGCAAGCTAACAGTTGTCTTTGAGAGGGACAGCCAGAGCACATAGGTAGATACAAGTTGTTTATAATGTTCTCATTCTTCAGTTGGCTGGGGGGGTTGTGGGTCTCTATTATGCTATTAAGCTTTATAATTAAAAGTGTTGTTGTATGAATTTTTTCATATACTCAAAATTATGTTAAAAGAATATACTCAAGAAATATTAAACACAATTATGGCTGCTTCCTACATACATTCTCTTGCTTTTCACCTCTCTTTGAATACTGATCAAAATCCTTATGGCGGCTTAGGTGAGAATTCATGATCTGACATGTACAAATCTTGGACCACTATCATCATTGTTCTCTGAACCAATCTACATTTTCCTCCTGCCACACAGACTTTCAATGTCTTATCATGTTCCCTTCTGCTTCAAGATATTAGAAGAAGGCGTTCCCTTTTGCCAGTCGGGCTTTCAGTTCCCACCCCCACGCACCACCCAGGACTCCCAGCTTTGCTTAGTTAACTTCTACTTAACTTTTAGATCTCAGGTCAACCATATAAGTGTGTCTTCTCTAACCTTACCAAGCCAGATATCATTAAATCCTCTCCTAACACCACATACTTTCACCATGTGTTTTAGTTTTATATTTATTCACATCAACCTTGGAATGATTTCTGTCTTTCTACTATATAAGCTTATAAGCATAGAGACTGTGCCTTTTTTTTTTTCCTTTGGCTGACCATGGACTCCAACATCCAGCACAAAACCTGGCACATTAAGTAGCCATAAGCGTTTTTGAATAAATGTATGAATCAATGATTCTGAATAAGTGATCACTACATTTATCAACAGAATTTGGTGCAGAGCACCATCTTTAAGGACTGTGATATATGTTGTAATCATGTCTTATAATATTGGCAAATGTTTGCAATATAGTCAATGTTACTTGCATATTAAATATTTTTAGTATACAAACTCATAAACTATGGTTCTGTGGCTGCAAGGAGGAACTGGTGTTAGAATCCAAAAAGCAAAATGTTAGAACATTTAAAAGTAAAAATCAACAGCAATTCCAACTTTCAATCTGAAAGATTGGAAGGAAGAATATTAACTAATAATTACAGATATGGCGTAATGCAAGAAAACACATTAATATGCCAAATTCCAGTCCAAGTTCTTCCCTTGCTACAATATATCTATTGAAATAGAATTTTTATATTTTACTGAAAAACACAGAAACCGCCTTGAATCTGTACATCATGCAAGGATCTGACTTAGCAACATAATCTCTAATATTGTATGAATATGTCATTTAAAAAAGATAAAGTTACTATTCTCTTTAAAAATATTATGTTAGGGTGTGTCATGATTTGGAATCAATGATCAAATTAAAGGTTATTCTATTTTATCTTATTTTTCCATCATGAAATGAAAATCATTTCTTTCTTTAGTGTTTGTTGTTATGACATTAAAAAATTATGTACACCTAATTTTGACTCTTTCTTGCCCATGGCATCATATATTTCACCAACTCTAGTATAAGCAATTATCTGCTCTCTAGCTTCTAATTGTGTTCTATATGTTAATCACAATTTTTGAAGAATTCCACAGTAAAAGACTATGAGACAAAGATTTAAAAGTAGTGGAAACTAGAATTCTTTAAATTTTCATCAACATTTCAACACACCAATACAATTATTACCAAAAGAAAATGAGGCCTCCATTCAAATAAACCTAAAGATGCCTGAGCTGATTAAAGGACAAAGTGCCCAATGCTTACCTTAGAAAGAGGCTTTTTCAGAAAGTCTTTTAAGCTTATACAGTCTTTTTAAACGCTATTTTGAAAATCATTTTGATTTTCTGTGGCAGATACCATGGCATCACGACTTTACATATCTAAAACTGGAATCCAGGGCACTAAGAAATTCACACTTCCTTTTTTATTAACATGTAAAGCATGTTTGCTAATACAGAAGTCTGGCTGTTTGTTAGTGCCGTGTTGTTAGGGCCTTGGCCCTGTGAACATGGATTTTCACAGGCTTGTGAATCACCTGTTGGAGTAAGCCTCTGGAATAAATAAGACGAAACATTCTCAGGATGAAAAGAAACCTTAAAGGACTCAATAAATGTGATTTGAGATATATCGGCTACATTTAATTAACAAATTGAAGAGGAGAGAGAAAAAAATCACTGCAGTGAGCTATAGGTTGCTGATCTAATACTCCCAAAATGGGAAAGAGTAAGTCAATAATTATTTCTCTCCTCTTCATCTGCATGTGCCTGTGTGTGTGCGTGTCTGTGATATATCATTTTTATACTCCTAGATATTAATTTACATTTGTAAATGGTATTTATCAAATTTTTGAGGTATTAAAAAAATCTTGCTTCCTTCCCTGGGTATTGGTAAGAATAGATGAGTGGGTTGCCTCCAAAATAAGTAAACAAATAAACAAACAAGTGAACAAGCACATCTCCTTTTCTATTATATTTCAATAATTCTAACACACACACATTTTAACATTTCTGATAACGGATCACTCTAAAATCAACAGCATCTCAGCTTAACTGGCAGCATTCTTTTTATTTCTAGTGATAGAACTGATGGCATATTAGAACTGATGAGATGTATTACATTGAATGAAAAAATAAGGAAGTCTTTTAACCTGGTATTATAACACAACTAAGCTTCGCAGTATGTGGCATCACTTTCATACCCATTTTTCAGTTCGTATAAAGTAAGATGAAATTATACTAGAAATTTGAAGATTTAAACTTATAATCAAACTATGGGTTTTGTTTTGTGCTTTCTCTTTTTCATTACTCCATGTTCTATATGATACCTAAACTCATCACCATTTTAGGTTTTGATGTCATATGCTCTGAGTTGGGCCTGCATTAAAATTTGTGAAGAAAATTACAATATTGATGGAGACTAGGTATATTTACGTACAAATCAAAAGCAATGGAAAAGTAAATAAGAAAGATGTGTTTAAATAATTTGTGAAGCACACAGAGCATTAAATTGCTCTTCTTTAAAAAAAAAAAAAATCACCCCTCGATACCACTTCACATCCACTAGGATGGTTAAAATAAAAAAGACAGACAATAAACATGTCTATGGATGTGAAAAAATTGGGAAACTTATACACTGCTGATCGTAATATAAAATGGTATAACCACTTTGGAAAACTGTTTTGCAGTTACTAAAAATTAAACATAGAGTTATCATGTGACCCAGCAATTCCACCTATAGGAATATATACAAGAGAAATAAAAACATGTCCACATAAACATTTGTGCATGGATGTTAATAGCAGCATTATTCATAATAGCTAAAAAGTAGGAACAACCCAAATGTCCATCAAATGATAAATGGATAAACAAACCGTGGACAGCCATACGATGGAATATTAATTGGCAATAAAAAGGGAATGGAGTATTGATATGTTACAACATGGATAAGCCGTGAAAACATTATGCTAAGTGAAAAAAGGCAGTAATAAAAGACCACGTATGTTATGATTAGACATTCATGAAATGTCTAAAAGAGGCAAATCCAGACAGAATTGAGACAGAAAATAGATTAGTGGTTGCCAGGAGCTGGGTGGAGGAATGGGGAGTGGCTGCGAATGGGCATGGGGTTTCTTTCTGGGGTAATAAATGTTCTAAAATTAGACAGTGGGTGTTGTTTGCAAATCTGTGACTATAGCAAAAATCACTGAACCGTACATTTTAACGGGGTGAATTTTATGGTGTGTGACTATCTCAATAAAGTTACTATAAAAATATAAAATAAATCTATTAGATTGGTTAAAGAAATTCACTCAATGCTTTTTTAAACGCATATTTTAAAAAAAATAATGTCAGTTCTGTCCAAATTTTTGCTAAGCATCTGAGGCATTACTGCTATTTGCCTCAAAGTTCCTGCATTTAAGTTCATCTGTGCAACAGATGTGTTATAATGGCACATGTTTTGAATGTTACATCTGGTAGTAAAATGTAGAGAGGCTCCAACTGCTAATTAAATATAAAATTATATGTGTCAATTAGGAGCCAATTTCTTGTTAAAATTGCCTAATGTTTAAGGCACAATAAATTGAGCTAGTATCTAGGACTGTTTGTGTCTTGACCTGTGTGGGAAAGCAGTCCAGCGCACTGAATATAGGCTAGACAGTTTCCATGGATACCTCACACGACTGGAGGTGTAGAAGAAACTAAAAATGATAAACAACTTCACAAAAATTATGCTTCAAAAAATATATTAGTAAAAAATATATGAATCTTCCTAAAGAAAGGTGCTAGAATTTATTTTGTTGATTAGTGGATAAGGGGTTTTTTAGGCGGGGGGTGGTAAGAGGGGAGGCAAAGTTTTTAAAAGGATAGTTTTTAAGTTACTTTAGCATTCATAGTAGAGAAAGAGGCATATTCAAAATGCATCTATCATCGTAAAGTTTACAGCAAACCTCAAGAGTTTTAAAGCTATTTAGCTTTTATAGGAACCAAATATATTGAATTATTCCATCTGAGTTTAATTAATCTGGCCACCGCGTAGTAACATGCTGATCTTTCCAAATAAATATACACTGAATTACAACCAGGTTACTCCACCCACTATCCTTTTGCTCCTTCCCATGAAAAAAGACTGCACATCTTCCAGATGTAGCATAAAAACCTCAGTGTTATTCACCAACCATTTCAGAATTAAACAAAATAAAGCATGAGAAGAACACATGTAGCTTCTATAAGAAAAGGAGATGTTCCCCACACTACTTGCTGAGACAATCTGACCACACACCTGTTTATTCACATCTTTAACAGATTAGGGAAGGAAGAAGGAGAAAGTCATGACATCAGCGTTTTCTATGCCCCCAAATCACTTCCATGATTAGGCAATCAAGTCAGGTCTTATTCCCAGAACTAAAGAGATAATCAGCACGCATGGAAATAGAGTTGTTTTCTTTGGACCACAGTCCAGTCATTACTTGAGATCCAGCATGAGTGAAGGGAAAGAACACAAATTGTTTTAATATAGGAGACAAATATATCGGTAAATTTTAATCAAATTAAACCATATTTGATTATATAGCTGAACAATTCCACAAATATCTCATTTGATGCTACTAGCAAACTAACATAACACCTAGTTTAACAGCAAGAGTCAACTGCATTAAGCATTTCCCAAATATTCCTAAAAGTGTGCATGTTTTAATTTAATGTGAAAATAAACACAACTTTTTTAAAAATGAGAAAACGTTCACTGAAAGTGTTGGGGCAGAAGTTGGTCGTAAAAGAACACAAAAAGAACTCCACCTAGAAAAATAACTACAGTAAAGAGATCTTTGCTCTAATCGAGTTTACTTTACTGGTGCCAACTCTCCTGCTCTAATTCTCATTCACTATCATCCTAACTTCCCCCAAATTCTTCCTGTTTTCTCAGTCTCTTTTCACCTGAGCTGTAACCAATCCCTTACCTGAAGTCCCTTTCGCTTCTGGATGTCTAATTTTTTAAAGGAAGGCAAGGTCTCTACCAATATCACCCCATCGGTGTTGAACCTGTTGTTTTCTCCATCTCTCTATCATTCCACTGCTCCTATGCCCTTCACCAACAACTCCTCATCATCCTTCAAGGTCTCATTTTAAGTGTCGCTTTCTTGGAAAAACTGTTTTCTGGACACCCCTCCCCTAGGTGAACTTGGATCCTCCAATTCCACACTCTTACAGCACTCTGGACTTCTCCCTCAGAGTAATTAAGTAAAGAAAAGAAATTAACGAATCCCTTGTCCAACTATTTGGATGATACCTCCCTTTTCACTAAACTCTAAATTGCATGAGGATGTAAATAGAGTGTTCACCAATGCATCTCCTGAGCTTAGCAGACATTCAATCAATTTTTTTTGTAAGTAATACTGTCTCATGCATTTTTTCCTATTTCCATATACCTCTGCATTCTGTCATGTTCATAATTTCCTAATGAAAATTTTTCATAGAATCAAATTCTCATTTTTCAAAATCACCAAAAAAGTCATGATTAAATAAATATTCTTCATCCTATTTTGACCTCTGATGAGTAGAAAACAATCACTCTCGAGTATACGTGAGACCAACATATAAACACATGTGTGACTGCATTTGGGACATTGTGGGCCCAATGTATAAACAACTAGAGGATTGTAGGGCAGAGGGAATTTCCATATGTCCACTCTAGCTGCAGATTAAGTCTTAAAGCCTAAGTCATCTCTGTTTTCCACTTTCACCCTTTGGCCTTCATCAGTTTCTTTAGCTCTGACCTCCTCAATCCCTTTGCACACAATCCTACCACTCTCGTCACTAAAATCTTGTGCTTTGCAGCTTCTGTCACCCAGAATAACCTCTTGGTACCTCTCTGCCCCATCTACTATTTACCTCATTTCAAACCTCAGCTGAAAACATCCCTCTGCCCCTGGTCTACCTTCTCAATGGATAGAGAAGGGAACAAATTTTTAATTCTAAAGTGTTTGAGCAAACACTTTACAGGAAGACACTGCTGTATCATTGAGAAGCAAAGTATGCTGCATTTATGCCCAGGGGATTTCTCAGGTTTGTGAAAGCCATTTTCATCCTGCATTATAAAAGCCTCTGCTTAAGTCAGAATTAAGATTCATTATGATATTGCCATGATGCTAACATTTTAACCCCTTGACAAAAGAATATTAGTATAGTTGTTTCTTCTGGAAAACATAAAAAGATTTATAAAAATCCATCAGATATCCCTACCCTGTAAGTCTGTCATTACCAACACAAGAGAGTAAAAGACAACCTCTCTGGTTTACTTCAGAAGAGACCATGTGCCAGAGGCTGGCCAGCTGTCACCAAATCCTCTCTTATTTCTTCTGGATACACAACTAGACTACACTGCCCAGTCTTCTGTGCAGTCAGCTGGGGCCACGTGACCAAGTAGGAGCAAACTGAAGGTGAGCAGAAATGACCTGGATCTGGCTCATGTGGGAATCTTGTGTTCTTTCTTTGCTTGTACCCTGATACAAAAAGGCAAAGCAACCAAGGAAGATGCAGAACCCCAAGATGGAAAGAACCCAGGGCTCTGGATTGCTAGGGGAACTAGGTTATAGAGAGCTGCCCTGCCAGAACATTCATATTGAGATTTTAACTTTTATTATGCTAACACAGTTAACTTTTATTACATTAAGCCACAGAGCTCTTCAGGATTATCTGTTTCATTAGTTAGTACTACCTTAAGCACTACAGGCCCAGGGTGGGGTGAGGTTGGTTGGGGGAGGAGGGGGGAAGAAGGGAAGGAGGGCGGAGGGGGAGGGCCGGGGGTCAGCCTGGGTGGGTAATCACCGGTCTTATCTCAGGCAAATCCAGTTGTGACTTTCCTAAGCTACTTTATCCAGACCCACCTATATCTGAAGAAACTCTGACTCTGAGCACAAGCTAGTCATGAAGCTGCCATGAGAAGCCATCTAGGAATACAACTTCATTGACTTCGGAGTCCAGGTTTCCCTTGGCGCAGCGTCCTCTTTCCACCATCTCTGTCTTCGCTCTCCTATCCAACTTTTCCATTGTCTCCAATTCCCCACTGATATCCCTGAATCAAGATGTTCAAGTCTCATAAAAGCTACTCAGAAAGAAAATCAACTGACTTCAGGCCACATGTACATCATCGACTGTTTCAAACGCTGTAGCGCTCAGCTAACCTTATCATTTGTCCATTTTCATTTGTCCCATTTTTGAACCTCTGAAAACATTTCCCCTCCACAGCAATAGCTGAAGGAGTAATAAGCCTTTGAAAGAACTCAGAAATCCCTCAATTAAATAAGTATTCCAAGAATAATGTAATACTTATGAACAATATGAAGCAAGATTTTCCTTTTCTTTTTTATTATTTTACTACCAGCTATGGAGGAAGTATGAGCTAAATTCCTCACTATAATCAGTTCTCATGTAAAAAGATTCCAATTAACTGCAATTTAAAAATAGAGAGAGGAAAAAAGACCGTGGGAAAGGAAAAAGGGAGAAAAGAATTGATGGATTGTACTGGCTGGACTTCGTATCAATTTACTTTGATATACAAAGAGCAAAGTGATTATTGCTATTTCTTCCAATGAAGTCCAGAAAATGATTTATAGGAATATTTACTATAGTCATGATATTTCTGGGCTTGAAATAAATTCATACAAAAGATATTCTTCTGTATTGGATCAATCAAATTTCAGCCTGGCTAGTGGTGATGATAATTATTGGAAAGTAAATTGTTATGTTTTCGTCTGACTGCCTGTTGCCTTGGCATGTGTTATTTCCAACTCTGTCTGGAAATAACAGTACATCAAGCCATCTTGGTGACTTAGATAACCAGCTACTATCATTTGAAAGTTGTCAGCTCCAGTAACTTGCTACTGTATGTGTAGTTACACTTTTGGAACACTGATTTCGGTGCATTTATTATTTCCTGACTGTTGCCAACAACTATATTTTAAAAAAGAAGTTAATTCTAAAACTTCACCTTTAATCTTAATTCAAGACACTTTTAAGTTTGGTTACTAACAACAACCAAAAATAAGAAACACTTAATGAACAGCTGACCTTAAATTATTTCTTTTTTTAATTTATCAATTAAAACTTGCACTTAAAATTCGATTAATTCTTCAGGCAAAACATAATTATCTACTGCTGACTGAATTTATAACAACAGACTAAAAATATTCGTCCTTGAACAGAACAGAATTTGTATACTTTCTCATCAACTAAAAGTAAGATGGTAGAAAATTACATTCCTAAACTTTGGACAGTTTCAAAAATATGCAATGTAATTTCTACTTCAGTACTCATTAACATGTTTTGTACTATCAAAAGTAACAAGATGCCTAAAAGAACAGTGAAAAACAGGATACACAAAATCTTTCGGCTTGAACCAATTTACTCCAGTACCATCAAGAGAGCAAGGGGGGAAAAAAACTGTAAGAAAAAAAAGAAAAAAAAAATACTCCACAAAAAAAACCTAGAAGGTTTATATCATTTGTTAATGAAACAATTTTCCTGGAACAGCCAAATATTAGCACCAAATTTCAATACTAAAACGTTTTTTAAAGGAAATGAAAGGTAAGAAAGAGAAAAGCAGCATCTCTCTCATTTTCTATTGTGACTTTTTTAGGGGAAGTATGAACATTACTTCCACATTTGAAGAGTACCTGCTATAATTATGGTATTATGTGTGTAAATTTTCAAAGCACTAGTATTAAAATGCTATTCTTTAAAAGTATATACTGACTTCCAGTATATGTACGGCTAATTAATTTAACATCATTTTACTTCTGTGAAAATCATCAAAAACAACAAAGAGAGTAAAATGGAACCCTTAAAACTCCATTTGCAGCAAAAGGAAGAAACAGATATAATCCAAAGACTACAGAGGACTATGAGGACTGCTCACATCGGCAGCCATCAGGCAGAAGGCAAGAGGAGAAAGTGAAGGAAAGAAATGCTGAGAGCTGTAAGAGGGCCCAGCAGCAGCACCAAAAAGGAAAGGTAAAAACATACCTCCCGAAGTTAAGGAGTCCACCAGACACACAAAAGCTACATTCCGCTAGAATGTAGTCTCATTAGAAGTTTGGGATGAGGGTGAAGAAAGGCAATGTCAGAGATACAGAGGAGCTATGGCTTTAAAAGGAATCATCAGAGTAGCCACATTTATAAGATGGGCTCTGTCTTTGTGAGGACAGAAAAGGAAAGCTTTTGGACCTTCTAAGATCTCCTGTAAATTACTATTCTATCCACAGAAAGAATATGTAAAAGGGATATGAAAGTGGAGAAATGGTGAGATGCTGCAGCAAGACTTATTAAATAGCACTCATGGATTATACATAGAAATTAACATAGCTACAATAATTTCGATGAGCGTTTTTTAAAATTATGAAGAAATCAAAGACTACAGCAAAGCAAAGAGGTAAGAATGCAGGAAGAGACTGTGAAAAACACAGTAAGAGATGAAACAAAAAACATATTTATTCAGAAATTAACAAATAATTAGAAGGAACACAAATAAGCTAGACACTAAAGAAAACAAAGGGTCATAGAAGATAGCTATGAGAAAAACAAAATAAAATGGACATTAAGAAATTTCTTCAAAAGTAAAAAAAATGAAATAAAAAGAAGATAGTGACTGTAAACTTAACATGCACATAATAGATCTGAAAAACAAAACCAAAGAAATGGAAGAGAATAAATATTTAAAAAGACATAATAGAATTTTCTTTAATGTAAAGAAGACTTTAACATTTATTAAAAAAAAAAACAAGAAAACTAGAAATTATTTTTTTTAATCTGAAAACAAAAGATCCCTTACATCTAGAAAATGATAAAATCTCCTTAAACAGCTTTTGGGCCAGAAAGGAAATTTAAACTAAATTGCAGAATTTCTAGAAAACAACAATAATTAAAATCCTCTACATAGAGAAATGCCATGGGATTCATTAGTTAAAGCGGTGCTAAGAGAAAAATTTATAGACCTAAACACTCAGCAATAAAAGATAAATATCTCAGAAATTTTAAGATAGCAAAAATATAAGCCATATATATATATTTTTAAATATAGAAACAATGTAACAAGTTAAAAAAGAAAATTAAATAGCACTAATAAGTCTTTAAAAACTTGCCCCTTAGAAAAAAGTGAAAAAAAGATTACCCATCAGACAACCTAGTAAAAAAATAAAATAAAATGCTAAAACACTAAGTTATACATTACAACAGGGAAATGGCCAAAGAAACAGAAGAAAATTTAAAAGAGCATAAGATTTTCTATGGTCAACATAATTTTTCATTTCCATATAAAATTTTTCTTAAAAATCTAAATAAAATAAATAATTTTCTAGGAAATACATAATTTATCAAAACTGATACAAAATGAGACAGGAAATCCAAAAGGACCATTTCAATAGAAGAAATAAAAGAAATTGTTAAAGAGCTAAACACCCAAAAAGCAAGAAGCCCAGATAGTTTCACTGAGAAATTCTACCAAACTTTAAAAAAGAGATCATCTTAATGCTGTTTAACAGTTTCAGAGCAGAAAGAAAAACAAAAAAAAAAAACAAAACAAAACAAGAAAAGCTTCCAAATTCTTATGAGACAAGTAAACCAGATATAAAAACCTAACAAATAGTGATCAACAATAACAAATACCTACAACTCTTTTATAAGCATCATTGGGCGTGTGCATGTTAGCAAATTCCATGACCCATGGGAGTTTGTTCCGGGAAATCAAAGATGGTTCAATATTAGGAATATTAGGAAATCTACTAACAATATTGGAAGCTTAAGAAAATATATTACATATATTAAGTATAAAAAGAAAAGTCATATGCTCATGCTCTATAGATGCTGAAAACCCATTTGACAAAATTCAACATCTGATTTTTAAAAATTAAGCTCAATAAATGGATAGTTCCTTAACAAAATATATTTATCTTAGCCCCAAATCCAACATCATGCTTAATGGGAAATATTAGAGGCATTCCCAATTATGCCGGAAAGAGACAAAATGTTCACTATTACCATTAATATTTAATATTGTATTGGATGTACAAGCCAAAACAATTAGCAGACAGAAATGATTTTAGAGAGAGAAAATTTGGAAACTGTCAGTATTTTCAGATGATGTCATTTTATCTTGTGAACACCAAACAGAATATAATGAAAACAGTAAGAGAATCATTAAACTGATGAGATTTACAACCATAAAGAAGCTCTTTATGTACTGATATGGCAAAATCAATAAGACATATTAGTAAGTAAAAAAAGCAAGGTGCAAAATAGTGGTATAAATAATGTGATAACAGAGATAAGAATGTGTATGTGTATTTGCTTGTGTATGCATAAAGGAATTCTGAAAGGGTACATAAGAAACTAATAACAATGATTATCTCATTGGAGGAGGCGGGAGGGCAAGAACAGGATAGAAGGGGCATGAAGGTGAGAGAAACAAACTATTCTCTTTATATTTTTGTACTACTGGTGTATTACCTAATCAAAAATTAAATTTAAAATAATTCTTAATTGAAAGAATTTTCTTAAGATTCTCAAAGAAACTCAAGCATGACAGTTATTAAGCTATTGCCTCTCAGCTCCAAACTGGCCCATGTGATGCTGGGGATGGACTTTTATAAATCTCATATCTGTCTTGCTAGATGGATCCAGGCTAGATTCTGCCAATAGGAGGCATGAGAGGGAGACTGCAATGCTGGCTTCAGAAGAGACTTTTTCTTTCTTGTCTACTTGCTGTGGGGACTTCCTGTTGACCTCCTGATTTTGCTTCCTATTCCTGAGAGTGGCATTCCAGCCACACACTATTCTAGTAGGGGTCGTTCCTGCCCATAGCTACAACTAATCCAGTTTGTAGTTTTCCCAACATGGTTTTCCCTCAGAAACTCAGTGATATGCTTGGTAAATGCTCCAGGCTTTTACTGATGGTCTCAGAAGTCTATCAGCATCCAGTCACATGGGTCCCCTCTCCTAAATTTTTAAGTTTTAGTAATTATAATCTCTTCCCTTTGTTCTAGCTCTAGAAGTGATAGCTGCTTCTTGAAGTTGTTACCTATATGATACTTTATTGGTCTTTTAGCTTTTCATTTCTTCAATTCTTAGTTAGCATTTCTATATATTAAATAATCTGTTAAAATAACTTGTGGTTTTTGTCTCCCAACTCAGACCTGATTAACACACCTGACAAATCTTTCTTTTTATTTTTTTAGGCACACACTACTAATGAATAAGATTAGATATTTGTGGGTGTGGATCTTCTATAGGTTAATATAACTTTGAAAAATTATAGCAGAACAAGTTAGGTATTGAGGAGAATTTGTTAGGCAAAAAATATAATTCGTTTCTTTTTAGAGTACCTGGATAAATTATTTCCTGAACCATCATCACATTAATATAGTAATATGAGTCATTGTGAGAGAAAGCACATTAAAAACCAGATTCTGCCCTTGAGTACCTTTCTTTCTATGGTATAAATCCTCAAAAAGAAACTCCACCTAACCAACCCATATGATTTCACTTATTTTATTACCTGAAGACATTTTTGTGAGGTGGTACATCTTCAATAGTTATGCAAAGCTGACATGAATAGTTAGCTCATCTGCAAATAAGTTTATTGACTCATGACTGAGGTTCAGAAAACCACAAAACCCTATTATTACTTACTTATTCATAAGTGTGACACTTGAAAAATTATTTCTATTTATTATGTAATACTAGTATTATGTAAATACTAAATTTTAAGTAAAAAATATCTTAATAGCTGCCAGTGATATGCTTGGTAAATGCACTATGACAGCTGGACCATTAAGAATGTGTTTCTAGAAAGTACATGTTCTGCAAAGTTGTCTGTACCCTGGTTATTAACTTAGAACTGTCAAAATTTTTCAGATTCGTCATATGCAATAGGAGTCCCCTCTAGAGTCTATCCCAAGCCTGAGCCATGATAAAATTTGGTCATGAAGAATGTAGATTCACAGACTCAATTTGGCCCTTGCAAACATTGTCCTTTAAAACAAATATTTGTGGTACAAAACAAGATCTCAGCAGAAAGATGCGGGAGTAGCAGAAGAAGATAAAGAAAGGAAAGATGTAGCCCTAGTCCCAGCAGTGATGAATCATACACTATCTTTTAAAGGTGCAAATAAGAAAGGAAAAAAATTAAAACAGACTCAATTATGGTACATACAGTAGGAAATGAGCTAGCGGCCCTTTTGTATTATTTTGTAAAGATGCAACAGCAAGTTACATTCGCTGATGATAACGAGCCATCCCTGCATCACCAACTCATTAAACCGACTCTGAATTACTCATTAACAAAGTTACAACGGCCAGACTCCTTTAAAGACTAGAGGCTAGCTAGCATTTTGATAAAAGATGCCACTTATTGAATTACATTTTCCACTATATTCTTTTGGCTACTGTAAAATGCTACTATGTTAGCCACAGAATGTTTTATGTCTATTCTAGAAAGATGTGTTTTCTCTTAAAGTTTTACCAAGAAACAAAAAAGAACGAACTATGTTTTTTACAGTTTTGATTTAAATATGTAGAATTTTATTGATACACACACACACACACACACACACACACACACGTATATAAAATGCGTGTATCATGAGGATGAATAGAAATATATATATATATAACATAAGTACAACATAAATAGAGATGTTCTAATGCTATCTCTATAGCTCAGAATATTAGACATGAAGTAGCTCCCAATTCTGATCTTGTATCATAAGCACCTGAGAAGCTATTTAAAAATGATAGATTCTCAGACCTTCTCTCTAGGTATAATAAAATAGAATTTCTTTGAACTATGGGTCAGTCTGGCACCAGTCCATGGGACAGCATTTGTGGACCAGTAAAGTGGGATGAAAATGCTTATAATCTGTTTTGGAAACCCCATTCAATCACCCCCTTGCAGCATGACACTGGGCAGCTTGTTGTACCCCTCTAAACATCAGTTTTCCCTTTGGTTAAATGGAATAGTAATATCTACTGCACATAGTTTTAAAAATTAAATAAATGAGAAATATCTATACATGTTAAACATCACAAAATTTAAATAATCTATTAAAATAAAAAATTATTAAAATCTGAGGTTATGTGACATGTTAGAAAACAACCCACTCATGAATATCCACCTAAAGTCAGGAAATACGGTTACACTGAGCAAACTCATGTCCTAAGACAGTTTTCAAAGGGCAAGAAGGAAATAAAATTATTTTATCAACAGGGGAAAAAAACTATAATGGCATTGAGTTTGCTACAATTCAAGACCACTATACCCCAAATCAAAAGGAAACTATATAGCTAATCCCTGTTGATATAACAAAATGGAAGCTCTCATAATATTTCAGTGCCTTTGGTTTCAACACAGTGTCCCAAATAATTCTAATGAACATCAACTTCTCACCAGAGCTTTGGTTGAACCCTTAAATCCTATTTGGAGAAAAATGGGGGTAGAAGGAGCTAGGAAAGTCAAGCTCACATCATTGATTTTGGTTGTTTGCCAGTGCCTCTTTAAGTCCTTAGTATGATGATAATATCCTCAACTTCTTTCCAAGTGATCAATTTCTCAACATTTACTATTACTTTCCCTTCTCCACCCCAAATCTCTTTTTATGAAAAGATGTCAAGAAGTCCCAGCCAAACAACATGGGGTTAATTTCTGATGGTTCTCAACTCCTTAAATTGATCAGCTACAAGTTCACAAAAAAAGTAAATCTGCTCAATGTAAAGACCATTGAACTCACAATTTAAAATTCTAATAAAATTCCCCCCTCATCACCAAATTATTACTCTATCAATTTCTTTATTCTCATTCATAGTTCATGGCATTTTAAAAAAATAATGGCGGCCTTTAAGTAGATTCACCAAAACAATGGCAAATCTATTTTTTAAAAAGAAAATCTATTGCTAAGTGTAAGAAAATATTTTTTTCTCTAGTTGTAAGGGTTGAATTTTTCCCTCCATTATTTACTGAGGTTACATAATGTTTAAATTCTGCTCCTCCGTGGCACAATGATGTATATATAATGCAAATATCTTTGCTGGAATTACAATGGCAATTTATCAATTTATGTGCAGCTAATCAACCCATTTGCTTTCTAGTGTAGAGCAGTAAAAGCTTATCTCATGCAGACTCACGAATCATTCAAAGCAATCTAACTGACTTTCAGGGCCAAGAGCATTGCACAACACGTGATGTGTCTCCAGTGGAGCGCTGTGCCAGACACTGCAGGCGTTACATAATCCCATGCTGTCGTTGGCAGAGGCCGCCTTCTTAGCCGCCTCGGTGGCTTGGCAGTCAATGTCTCCTCCAATCATGCCCTGCAGCTTTAATCTGCACAGAGTGTTCACATGGACAGTCACATGTTTTAAGACTTTCACAGCAGCAAATAAAACAGGGACCATTTCCCTACTGGTATAAACAGTTCATTAAAACCAGTCATACAGCACACAAGATTACACCAGGATAGAAGACATGTGTAACACTGCAGCATCTAAACAAAGCAAGAAAGAAAGCAAATACCAAATATTCTACTTTTCAAATACCTAAGTGTGAAGTAATAAGAAATATATATCCCAGTCTCTGCCCCGATTCCTCCTAATACTTGGTATTTAACCTCAGTTCCTGACAAGAAGCTCCTAAAATCCTTGTAATTTCCTCAGTGATAGGAGTGTCTAACACAGAGCTCCTGTATCTCAGAATTTCCTGGGTGACGGGAGAGTCTGTTGTTCTAATGAGGCATCTTTTGGTGGATTCCTGGGTGCGGGATGGTCACCAGAAAGACCAAGTCATAATTAGAAGTCTGGAACTTTCAACTCCTACTCCTCACATTCTAGAGAGGGAAGAAGGGGCTGGAGATGGAGTTAACAATCGGTCATGCCTACATGATGAAGCATCCATAAAAATCCCTAAAGTACAACATTTGATTAATAAACAGGTGGCGATCCTGGGCAGGTGGCACACCTGAAGAAGACATTGGAGCTCCACACCCCATCCACATAACTTGCCCTATGCATTTCTACCACCGGCTATTCCTGAGTTATATCTTTTTTATAATAAACTTGTAATTTATTAAGTAAACTGTTTTTCCTGAATTCTGTGAGCTGCTCTAACAAGTTATCAAACCTGAGGAGGGGGTCATGGGAACCTCGGATCCATAGCCAGTCAGTCAGAAGCACAGGTGACCTGAACTTACTACTGGCATCTGAAGGAAGGGAGCAGTCTTGTGGCACTGAGCCCTTAACTTGTGGTACCTGATACTATCTTTAGGTAAACAGTGTCTGAACTGAATAGGACACACGGCTGTTAGCGGGAAATCAGTCGATGGGAGAAAAACCTATACATTTGGTGGCCAGAGTGAAATAGGAGAGTAAAGGAAAATAGTGCATTTTGCCAACACACTGGGATATACAATATTAACTCGGCCATTTGCAATGCATTTTCAAATTGGAAGGTGTGGGAATTACATATTTAAGACATTATACATAGTATAAACAACTGTCAAACATGAGCTAGCTCTCTCTGAACATGAGCCACAGGGCCTCCTATAATTTCCTAGCCTCATATACTCATCATTTTATTTCCATGGATCAATTAGAATATTCACAATTTTAAAATAAGTACATTAGTTTTCAAGTATAATTATTAGATTTGAAAATATTGAGCTATTATATATACCTAGATTTTAAGCCTTGCCTTTTTCCATTTTATTGCTAATGTTTTGCTCTAATGTAAAAAGAAAAACTCTAAAACAGGGAGTGAAATATAATACACACTAAAAAATAAACTTCTACCCATATTTTAGGCTTTAAAATTTTTTAAAAGTATCTATGTATAAGATCCTAACCAAGGAACATGGAGATACCTGCAGAATCATTTTTTTTTTTAAAAGAGAGATCAGTTTAGTCTACACTAGAGCTATCTAATAGAACTTTCAGTGATGGTGAAAATGTTAAATGAAGAGAAAAAAATGAAAACAAAAAACACAAACCATATTTTTTTCTGGTTCCAAGATGTGTCTCTAGCTCCACGAAATTAAAATATTATCAAAATAAGTCATGTAATATTATAGAAGCTAAAAATAGCAGGCTATCAATTGTATATCACTAAATTATATATCACTAAAAAACAGAATCCTGAATAAAATGTGACTATGCTATTATAAATGAATAGATTTAGAAAAAAATTTGCTTTGATTTCATGTGACCTGAATAAATATTTACAATTATAGAGTGACTCAAAATATATATGGGATAAAATAAAATATTAATTTAAAGCTGCAGACGAGAAATTCTCAGAGTGGAATAAATCATTTGTGAGATGGTGACACCTACTGATTAGTTGTGATATTGCAGCCCAGCTCTACCAGCTTTTTGTCCATTTATCATCCTAGAGAAGAGCCAGAAAGGGGGAATTTCAAAAAATTTCAGTGCAGAGACATACACAGACAGAAGATGAAGTGAAGGCACAGGGAGAAAGCCATTGATAAGCCCAGGAACATCTAGGCTACCAGAAGCTAGAAGAGAAGGATAGAGTGCATGCTCCCTTACAGTTCTCAGAAAGAATCAACCCTGATGAAAGCTTGATCTTAGATTTCTAGCTTCCAGAAATATGAGACAATAAATATCTGTTATTTAAAAAAATGATTTTGGTGCAAAATATGAGTATCATGACCATGAGATGGCTATGGACATGGAAAACAAGAAATAGTAAAGAACAGATAATCCTATGTTCCTGCTGACCTTTCTCCTCCTAAAGCTGCACAAAGTCAATGTCCTTGTGCCTTTCATTGCATAATACCTTCCCCCAAATAGCTTTTAGTTTGAGGCTTATGAAACATATATCAAGCCCTTCTTTTTCAAGTTAAACAGCCTTAGAAATACATTTCATAAGCTCTCAGCTGGACAACTACAATCCTCTCCTACTTGACCTCTCTGCCTACAGCATTGCTCACCAGTGTATCACTGTAAGATTAACACTTCCTGATCAAAACATCTTTATTCAGCAGCTTCAGGTTGACCTACTGCAAGGTGAATTCTAGTCTCACAGCTTTGACTTTAAGATCTCCTAGAAGTTGTTTTATTTTTTAAATTTATATCTCAGTACAACTGAAATAAAACTTTGCACCATATAAACAGGACGACTCCCAATAAGAACAATGCACGGATGATTTGCTCACAAACCACATCCTGAACAATTCTGCACTTAGCCCCTTGTTCTCCATGCTATGCACTGTTCCTGATGTTCTCTGGTATCTTCTCTCTGGAATCTTGGACTCACCCTCTCAGGCCTACTGTTTAATATGGTTCTTCTGCTATTAATCTCATTTCCTTCTTTGAACACAATTTGTACTTGCCATTTAGACTATTTCACTTTCAGCTACTATAGCCCAGCCCCAGTCCCCAAACTCCAACCCTGGTCAACATTTCTGCTAGGCTCCCCCTGTCGCATGAGCAAGACACAGATATTGCTCCCTGCATGCTATGCACGCTTAGTCTCCAGATCTTTGCTCCTTCTCTCATTCATCCTGGAATTCCCCTTTCTTTTCTTTACCCTCTGCTTATAAAAGGTGCCTTCTTTACTCATTTTATAAATGTTTCCTGAGTAATCCAAGACATCGTGATATGTACGGCAGATACAGTAATAAATACAGAAAAGATTCTTACCTCTTTGTAGTTACAGGCCTATTGAGGGAAACAAATAATAAATAAGTAAACAATGACAAAAAATGAAATGTGCTATGAAAAAAAAATGAATAGGTGATAAAATCGAGGACAGTCGGGGGAAGTTATTTTAGATAGAGTTGTCAAGAAGCATTTGAGCTGAGAGTGTGACAATTGAGCTGAGACCTAAAGGATAAAAGGAGTCAGACACACAAATAGCCAGAAGAACTGCATTCTAGGCTGAAGGAATAGCAAATGCAAAGCCTCTAAATGAAAAGAGGTTATTTTGTTTGAAGAACAGAAAGGACACCATTGTGGCTACAGTATAGTAAAATACAGGAAAGTATTTAAAAAGATGGCACAAGCTAGATTATGAAGGGCCTTATTTATTCTGGTAAGAAATGTGATTTTTTTTAAAAGAGCAATAGAAAAACATCAAAAGGTTTTAATATGAGAATGGCATCATCTGTTTTATGATTCACAACTATTATTTCATGCAAAGAATGGATTGGAGGTTTCAAACAATGGAAGCAAGGAGATGAGCTAGGAAGTCATGTGGTGGTGCAGACAGGATGATGATGTCCTGGACCAGGATCATGGGCTCAGATCGGAGGTAGGGTTGGGGGAGGGGGATGGGAGCAGGGCAGAGAGGCAGCTAGATGTGTTCAAGAAACATTTATTGGTAGAAACCATGAGACTTGCTGATGCATTTGCTGTGAGCGATGAGAGTTAAGGAGGAATCAAGAATGACACATAAGGTTTTGATTGAGCAACTTTGATGGATGGTGATGCTATTGACTAATAAGAGAAATTTGGGGTGAGGAGGGCACCAATTACTCAGTCCTTGGAATATTCAAGGACCCAGCTAAAATTCTACCACCTTCCTAAAATTTCTTAGGACCAAAAAGCTAATAATTGTCTATTCCCACAAAATTAACTTAACACTCATTTTTTTGTGTCTCAAGCTTTATGAATAATTCCTAGGAAATGGCTTGTAGCCATCCCAAACCTGTCAAAAACGTCTTTGGTACATGACTTAACATTCAGCCTCTAACACCTATATAATTCACTTAGCAGATAGCTTAGTCTTAATGTATATTATTTACTTTTCACATGTACTCACATGGCATGCATTCTATATTGGAGCCCCAACTTCGTGTGGGCAAATAACTAATACTTTCTGGTGCCTCAGAACTTGGTATTATACTTTGTATGAAGCAGGCTTTGGATCAATGTTTGTTGTTGATGATGAAGAATATAATGTTTAACAGGGGCATCAAATTCTGAAAATTCCATTTAACATGCACCACCAACCAATATGGTTCTGATATAGCTGAACATTCAGCATTTAGGAGAATGGAAATCAAACAATTACCTTTCAATTCAGGTATTCTGGTAGACTTATTGGGAAAATCAATTCCAAATACTCATTTTACAGAAATTTTCTTTAGTTACTCATGATTGAAACGTACCTATCCTAGTGGTTCTCAAGCTCACACAGAAAATAAAGAATTAGCATCAGTGAAACTGGCAATTATTCATAGTTCAGCAGCAGCATATAGTGAGATACCAATGCTGATGATGGCATGTTATTGATACATTTATGTGGGAGAAAGACCTACTGCTCTTATACTATAGAGCAAAGAGGATACATATACAGTATTTCTCATAGAAACATAAATAAACTTAGCATAAATAAAGGCAATAAAATTTATTATGTAATGAGGTAAAATTCCCAATGGAGAAAGATCAGTGGGGAAGTTTCTTTTTGTTCATCTCAAGTGTCCCAAGTGGAGGAACTTCTGTTAGTGACACTTTTGACCTCTCTCTGCCCACTTACTCACTCCTCTCTGAAAATGGGGAAGTACCTTATCTGATTGCTGCTCTGGAAAGAAGAAATAAGAAGATGCTTAGCAAAGCCACTCCTGAGTTATTCCTGACCACAAAAAGCAGGCGGATTCTGAACTACTCTCTGCCATACTCTAGGAGGCTGGTCCCTTTGGAGGGTATGGGGTTGTTGTTAGGTTGAGGCAAAATATTGGATATTTTAGTTATTAAGTTGACATTTTAATCTCAGTCTAAATGACTCCTATGTCTCTCAACTGTTCAAAATTCTAGGAGGCGGACATGTTTTAAGGGGCGTCCTCAAGCCCTAACGCTAACAAATAACCTGAATTAGAACCATACAGGGTGTTGACTTTTCATTTTGGGCTACAGAGCTAAGTTTAAGATCCAACACACTTAGATGCTCTAGGGAAACTGCATCTATCTCAGAAAAATAGTCTCTCCTATCATCCTCTCCCACATTCCTCCTTAGTCACTTATAACAACGCCCATCCTTATGAAAACCTGAAAGGGAAAGCTGTACTAAAATAACATTTATTCACAGGTCACTGAAATCCTGCTCAAAATTACTTTATACATTGTAGAAGAATGAAACTTTATGTAATATGTCTGTCTTAAATTCAATCTCCCTCCAAATTAAAACTGCATTTTCCCCTTTGATATGGCTGCCATTTGGATGCTCAAAATATCATGCAAAGCAGACATGGTTTCTTGGCTCAAATTCATTGTTCAATAAATCCTCTGCATTTGTTTGAGGAAACCTGGCAGGAGCAGGAATAATTCCATACCTCCTAGTTCAGTTCCATGCTATATCTATTTGCTGTGCTGAGTGCTGTGGACACACAAGATGGGTAAGACTCTTCCCATGGTCTTCCCCTTCACAATAAACACTACGTCCATTCTTTCAATTGCTTAGGTCACATTCCTTAGAGTCATTTTTGACTCTTCTTTCTCTTATACTTCATGTGCAATTAATTAGCAAAGTCTGCTCATTTAAATTTCAGTATACATCCAGAATCCTATGACTTTCCACCTCCCCTGCTATCAACCTGTTCCAAGTCACCTTTAGTTCTCACCTAGATTATTGCAATAACCTCTTAAAATTTTTCCGCTTTCACTCTTAAGCGTACTCTCTCTACAGCAGACACAGTGGTTCTTGTAAATCATAAATCAGATTTAACTTATTCCTATACTCCTACACTCAAAACCTTCCCATGGCTTCCTGTCTAACTTTGGGGGGAAACCAAAGACCTTACAATGTCCTATAAAGGCCCTAAATGGTCTGGCCCTCTTCCACCTCTCTGATCTCATGAGCTAGTGCTACCTATCACTACACTAACTCTCCTCTCTAGCCACGCCTGTTTCCTTGCTGTTTCTCAAATACAGAAAGCGAGCTCCTCACTCAGGTCTTTAGCACTCACTACTTTCTCTGCCCTGGATATCTACATGGCATGTTGCCTTACCTTCCTCGAGTCTCCATCAAATATTATCCTTAACAGCCACATAAAACACAAACCCATACCACCTTTTATTCTTCTTGCCCTGCTTTTATCTGAAGAGAGGCAGCAAAGTAATTTTAAAGATCCTAAGGACCAGACTGCCTGGGTTCTAATCCCAGCTGAGGCACTGGCTAGTTCTATTTGTGGAAACTGAGGCAAATGATTTAACTCCTCTAAACGCAGTTTTGTCATCTATAACATGGAGACTGAAATTATGCCTACATCATACAGTTACCATAAGGATTAAATATCTTTGTAAAGTACATCTAACATCCTGAAAATAATCTCATTACTTATAAACATTCAATAGACATTGACTATTACATTTTTTCATCACAGCATTTCCCCCTTCCTAACGCATATTTGTTTATTTATTGGCTAAATATCTGCTTCCCACCAGAATGCAAGCTCCATACAATGAATGAACCTTTTCATTCCATTTTGTTTTCTTTTCACTATTATATCTTCAGCAGCTAGTACAACTCTTGACACATAGTAGTCATTCAATAATTTTTTTTATTATAAGGTTGGGGAGGAGCTTCAGTCTATCCTCTGATATTTCTGGACAGGAATTTATTTACTTTGTAGTCACATTAAGAATCTAACTCCAGAAAACAGGAGGAGACTCAGAGAAGCATGAGAAAGACCACCTGGCTCAGCTTTGGCTTTTAATTTAACTTGATGGATTGAGGCAGGTGCAATCCCACAGCTAATAGGTGATATATCAAGAGCCCCAATGTCCCAGACCAGTGCTTGCAACACTGTTTGCTTTAATTGCCATATTTGATCTGTGTACAGTCAGATTGATTAAGTCCATTTTTAATAAAGTTGTATATAGTCAAGAATCTATAGATGACATTTTGTTTTCTCATTTATATAAGAAATCAGCTAACTTCCCAATCATTTGTTCTGGAAGTATATAGATCTGAAGTCCTCAAAGAAAGAGCCAGAGGCCACAGAATACTTGTAATTCCATAGGCAAGTTTCTCGTGTCCATGTTTATATCATGGAAACTTCATTTCTGTGTTGGCAACATTAATGATCTTCTGATGATATTGTTCACAAGGATCATTTTCCCCATTAATCTTAGAGATTTTTTTTTCTTTTTTGATTGTTCAGGAGTAAATGGACTGTGCTATTTTCTAACCCACCAAAAGGGGCTATGAACAATTGGAATCAGCACAGCCATAACCTCTACACAGAGTCTCCTGCTTTCCACTTCCTACTTCAAGAAGTGGACCCGGTGTAGGATTCCCTAAGGTCAGGCTCAACCTTAAATTCTCCCCTATCAGGTTTTTAAATGGTATGAATATATTTCTTCACAGAAAGCCCATATGCATGTAGCTTTGCCAAACACTATAATACATATATATGGGGTTGTAGCAATAAATTCAGAGAAAAAAATAAAATGCTTCTTTCCAGAACTATTTTATCATTTGGGTTCTTTTAATGCATGCTATCTAATTTAGTAATATTAAATCACAAAAATTACATTCAGTGAAAAAGAGCTGATAATAGATAAAAGCCAAAAATAAATCCTTTCAGAGTAAACCCTTTTTGTGATTCAATTTAAACTCACTTTTTAGTGTTTAACTATTAACATTTTTAGGTTTGGATATAGCCACTAAATGCTTAGTACATTTGGTAAAATATATCAATTACAGTAAATTGTTTTTATCTTAAATACCCTTGAGAGTAAGATAGAAGCTAGATGACTGGGAACCAAACAAGTTCATTTCTGTGTATAGTTCCCTTGGATTATGATAAATATTCATTAACTTTCCTAATGTACCTCATTGTATCCTGCCCATTGAAACATCTGAGACAAATATGAAGTACAAACAAGCATAACACACTACAGCATTATGTGTATAAGACATTTCAATAAATGTACAAAAAATAACAGCAGCAAACAATGAAAACAGACAAAAGATTTTCACATTAAAGTCTGTAACCTAATTCTAACCATTCATCTACCACACACTGGTTGTATGTATTAAACTGGAGTAAAAAGCTAAATTTAGAGAAACTCGGTGGTGGACAGGTATAAATATTGGTTTTTAAAAATGTTCCTGGATTTTTTTCACTTCTCTTAGCTTTGTGATACATCTGCAACAAACTCTGATGATTGTTATTCTTGTAGCTCAGACTCCCTTCTCCATATCCAGAATAATGTGCCTCAGTCTAATTTTTAACAGGTGGTATTTTCTCCCATACACCTTTGATTTTCTGCTACCACGTGCTATGCCTCATATTTACTGCATTTACATATATCTATAAATGTATTTCTGAATGATCCAAGAAAATTCCCTTTTCCTATAGAGTTAGTGAAGTAACCAATCATTTAAAATATCATGGCAAAAATTATACCAGAATAAAAATAAAAATGATCAATATCTTAATTTAGCTATGCAGATAGGCACTTGTTGAGGACAGAAGGAATTACTCTGTGAATGTATCTTAAAGTCTGTTTTTCTGATACTGCTTTTCCTACTTTTGCTGGTATGAGAGAATTGGTTTAAAATATACAAGAAGTAGAAAAACTTTATAACTAATAGTGCTGCCTTAAAATATCACAAAAAATATTCTACAAACCAGATTACTTACAAAACTAGCACTATGAATTATTTTCTCTCTTAAAATAATAAGAACTTATCACTTCATTGTTATCTCCCACATCCAGGTACAAGGAACAAGGCGTTGAGGCTAGGCTGTATCATGGCTAAAAGCAGTGTTCCTATTTGTATGTTTTTAAAAATTCACTTTATCTCTATCTAGATATTAAAAATAACTGACCACTTACAAAAATAAATAGTAAAATTGTGTGTGTGTGGTTTACAAATACTTATTAATAGTAATGAAGCACTCCTTCAGAAAAGATACATTTTTCAATGAAGAATTTAAGTGTATATTTTGCTATAAGAAAACCAGAATAATAAATTGCTAAAACCATATTCCAAAATAATTCTTTAACTTAATTTGTACCAAATACAGAAACTCCAAAGACAGTATCTGAAACTTCCTGTTCTATAAGATCGTGCTGAAACACTGTCAAAAGTGCTCTAGAATAAAACTGAATTATGCTTTTGAGAGTCAGTCCAAGGTTAAAAAATATCACAAATATTAAAATTCTATCAAATTTTTAAAATTCTCATTTCGTGTCTTCAGAACTAATCAGATCTATATAATGTTTCAATTTTACACTCAAACATTATTCCATGTGCTTCTCAGCGTCACTGGAGTTTTTATGCCGATCAACTACTTTCTTTTAACATGGAATTACTTTCTAAGACACGGAACAAGAGGAAAGCAAAATCCCTTTTCTATGTTTCTTTAGACTGATATAAATAATAATGTTCAGAAATGGCTTCCTAAATCTCTATTTGTAGATGTCAGCAATCTGCTCACGGCGTTTTGGCTGCCCTTAACAAAATGAGCATGATACAAGCATATATATACAAAAAAAAAAAATCTGTACATCTTACTTATGAGTAGATAAAAAAACTGAGGTGGTGTCATGGGCTGAATTGTATCACCCCAAAATTCCTATATTGAAGTCCTAATCCTCGTATCTTAGAACAGAACCATATTTAGAGATTGTATCTTTAAATAGGTAACTGAATCAAAACAAGATCATTAGGGTGGGTCCTAATCCAATATGACTGGTGCCCTTTTAAGAAAAGGAAAGTTGGACAAAAACATATGAACAAAGGGAAGACCATGTGAAGACACAGAGAGAAGATGGCCATCTACACTCCAGGGAGAGAGGCCTGAAACAGATCCTCCCTTACAGGCCTCAGAAAGAACCAACCCTGCCAGCCTTGATCTTAAACAATTAGACTTCAAAACTGTGAAAAAATAAATGTCTGCTGTTTAGCAGTCAGTGGTACTTTGTCACAGCAGCCCTAGCACACTAATATAGGTGGTATCGTGTCATTCCTTTGGATCTTACCACAGTGTATGATGCCACACATGGCAGGCTCTCAATAGATGTTAGTTATCAACTAAAACCATAGAAGTGAGGCCGGGCTTCTCTCCGTAATATCTCTCTTGTGTCTAATCATGGACCTAGAGAAACACTGCTCAACACATCCAATTTCCCAACCACGCAGAATCACTATCCACCATGGCAGAGGCCTCCCTGGAGTGGGCCCTTCATCTACTCTTTAGCTTCTGGCCCAGTTCTGGAATAGTTGCCAATTTTTGTGAGATTCTCTTCACTCCCTAAAATAGGGGCACAGCTGAAATATTCAGTTTGCTCTTTCCAGTATTCCTGGCAAGTAGTAGTAAGATGGTATGCAAACATGTGAATCTCATTTCACCCTCAGAAAATGGCAGATGTATAGGAGAGCTGACTCTTGCCAATAGACTTCAGAGGAAACAGTGCTTGATGTCAACTGTGAGATGCATTCCCAACTCCTGACACAGCCTTTAGAGATAGCAAATTATAAAAATCTCTTCTACTCTAAATATAATTTTTTACATGATTCTAGATGGAGCTGAAGAAATAACAATTTCATCACTCATCAGTGAGTTGCTATACTTTCCAATTTATTAACTCTCATTTAATAAGAGTATTCTGGCTAAAAAAAGAAAAAACAAAAATGAAAACCCAAACGTCTTATGAAAACCCTAGAATGGAGCACCCTTTATAAGATCTTATAATAAGAGCTTATAATCTTTTTTTTAAACAAATTAAAATTAATGTTGAACAGGTAATTTACTAAGGAAGAGAAGATCCTGTGGCATCGTGATCTAATAATCTTCCTTCAAAATTCGTCACTTTCTGCGTTTGCCATCATTGGTTTAACACATAGATGACATTTTGCTAACAGGCCTTAAGATCATCTGTCTATGTGAAACGCTTTTCACTCTTAATGTTAAAAATTATTCTATTAACTGAGCAATAATTGATACAATTTAAAATATGCTTAAGTACTGATCCCTAGAGGTAGTAGTAAAATAAATCGGGAACTACCATGCATAATAGAAATTATCCCCAAAAGCTGCCTATAGCACTTACAATGCTTTATATCTGCCACTTAGAGCATGGTAGAGGCCATACAAGTCCAGTAAACCTTTATCGACAGTAATTAAATAACACCCTTTGTGGAAGATGTGCTCATTGCATCACCCATCACAGATTTTTCAATTATTTTCTCATGCAATGGAAGAATTAGAAATTAGCATGCATCAAATGCCATTAGTGAACATATTGAATAGGCTATTCATAGTCCAGTTAAAAATCACAATCCAGTTCTAAAGTTTATACTTTCAGATTAAGAAAGTATAGTTATCTTCCTTGGGACTAAGTCAATCAAGTGCATGAGAAAGTTAAGCTTAAACGTCTTCCTGAGGTGCTTTCCAATGCTGAAGTAAAAGATTTCTTTTTGTAAAATTAATGCAGAAGCATCATTCCAACAGCAAAAAATTTGTGAAGTAAAGGAAAAGGAGAGAAAATTCAAATGCAAACAAAAATCAAGCTTTTAATTAAATTTAATTGTAGCCCCCACCTTTAAAATAGGAATTTTTCATAAGAAAACTCTTGTGTTATATTATGAGACAATTATTTAAAGATGGTGCTCATAAAGAATAAAAAAATCCAAAAAGAACAACTTTTATGTCAGTCAAGATTTCAAAGATTAATATTTATGAAAACAATTGGCAAACAACAGCCCATGATCCAAGAACAAAAAATGTTGTAGCAGATGTCTTGTCAAAAGGCTACAGACTATGAGAAGTAGCATACTCTCATCCATATGTTTTCTCAGCCTTGAGAAAAGATATCCTCAATCATTTCAATTTTGGAGAACACAGAGTGCCTGTGAACATAGTGAAGAAGAAGCCTTTTGCAAGGGAACTGTGAGCCAAGATTTCTGGTTTCATTTGGAAAGAGGTGGCATATACAGTTAAGTGGAACACGAGTAGAAAATCAGCCAAATACCTTAAATAATCTAAATAACTCAATCTGTCAAGAAGAAATCACAGAAGAAATTAGAGTGGTCATTGTTTGTTTTGGCCTGCCTGGCATCCTTTCCCCCATCTTTTGGCAACAATACTCCAATTCTCTCATAAGGAACCATCCCCCCGCCTCTTCCATGCTGTTTTGTTAGGATTGTTTGTTATGCCCTGTCTTAAACAGCTGCTCAACAGTTGAGTCTGTGACTGAAATCTCAAGTTAATAAGCAGAGGAAGGGAGCAAACTGAGCAACTGGGAAATTAGAGAGGTCAGTGGTTCTGATTAGGTCAAAGGACAGTCATAACTGGGATAGCAAAACAAGCAGGCTGAATGGGAAAGAGCAAAGGTCAGCCAGTGGGGTGCTTGAATTAGCTATTATGAAGAAGCAGCAGTCCCTGGTGTTGAAAACCTCCAAAGTGTTACCGTAAAAGTGGGTGACGGATGTGGAAGGGAGAAGATCAGTGCAGATGCAGAGGTCAAGGGCCTGAGAGGCCGGAGTGTTAGATGGATATCCCACATGGATTAAAATCACCGCTGACGATGGCAGGTCTGAGGGCTGAGGCACAGAATATGAGCCAGGTTCCAAAGTTTTGGATGGATGAGAGGGAGTGACTGGGATGTTGGCAGGTACCAGAGTTACATAGTCAGAAAGCCTTAACTTTGAAGGAGCTGAGGACTTTTTAAAAAGGGCAGAGCAATCAGTCTAGAAGTAACAATGGAAAATAACAAGGACACAAAGCCTCTTCACATGGTGAATAAAAGAAAAGAGAGACTACTTAAAAGAGTTGCTGAAAAATCAGAGTGGCCTTAAGGGAGAGTGAGTCTTCATTTAAAGCAAGGAGTTGGAAGGAACATATAGAGAAGGAGATAAGGATATAGGAGTGTTCACTGAGTGAGACAGCGGGAGAGGAAGAGTCTGGGAGACTGAGGAGGAAAGAAATGGTAGGGTCAGGGCAAGAGACATGGAATGTCATGGAGATGACAGTGGTGCTAGGGATAGAGGAAGGGTTTAGTGTTTACATTTTGTGCATTGAATGGTAAAAGTGTGGTGGAGTTGGTATTGACAGTCTCTCTAAAGAGAGTGAGCAATTGGCCTAGTAGCCAGAGGTCTTGTCTAACTCTGCCATGGGGATGAGGGACTCTCTGCCAATTCAACATATGGTACAGCCTGTTCGTTGAAGGAATAAATGAATAAATGATGGCATGCACCATAATGGTAGATGGTAAGAAAGAAGCCTAATAAAAATATCCTTCTCAAAGGTACCCCAAGCATGAGATTATTGCTGGTTACCACTTCTCTTTGGGCAAGTACTTCCCTGATTACTATACTTTTGGCATTTTGAGAGAAAATGAAATCAACTCATACCTGGGATGGAAATTATATGAATACATGTTTCTCAATTGGTATCGTCAACATTATTCCATATATGTTATATTAATTATAAGCATTTGATTTGATTTTAATTGCCCACATGCCCTCATTTAGATTGTTTTGTGCCACAGATGCATTATACCAAGCTGCTATGTATGTTCATTAACACGTCACATTTGTTTTTCTTATTCCATCAACGCAGAAGTAGTATAGTCTATAATTTGAATTTTAATTAAAAACTCAACCAAAGGCTAGGAACAACAGAGAGAAGATAAACCTAACAACCTCACTGAGCAATTTGCAAATATTTGAAATGTTGTGTGTTGTTTTGTTGTACGTAACTAAGATTAACCCAAAAATGCTTGTAATTTTCAAGCCTCGGATGAAATGTGCAGAAACCAAGACTACCCTGAAGAAATTAGTAAATGGTAGACGTTCAAAATCATTAAATGCAAGAAAAGATGTCTTAAAGTGGTTTGTGTTATTTTAAACAAGAAAATCGTTTTCCTCTAACAGCCAAGGGTGACATTCCTCCAGGTTTGTAAGCTAATATGAGAATATAATGAAAGACAGTCTCATGTAGTGATTGTAAACATGAGCTCTGGAGCCAGACAGCCTGAGTTTTCATCCTGGCTCCACAATTCTTTATTTTTTTATTTTTGGCTGTGTAACCTTGGGAAAGTTCCATAACCTTTCTGTGCTGCAGTTTCCTGAATGTGTTGTTATGAGGGTTAAGTGAATTAACATTGTAAAGCATCTATATAAGCACCTGACTTTGATTAGACAGAAAAACCTTAAGTCTTACTGTTATTTAGTACATGTATATACCTGAAAGTGGATGAGAACACATTTCCCTTTTGTATTTTTATTTTTTAAAAGATTTTTTGAAACTCAGGTTTCTAGAGTTAGTAAAAGGAGTAAAAATCTAAAAGAGGTAGTTTTAAAAGTTAAAATCAAATTTAAATTATCCTTTATTTTACCTAGCATTATTTAATTCACTACCATGTGGAGAACCATCATATACAGAGTAGAATCAAAAAACTTTCATTCATATCCCCCCAAATCATTATTCTTACTAGATCATTTTATCCTATGGGCCTCAGTCTTCTTATCTATAAAGTGGATAAAACAGACTTTTGTGCCTCAGAAAGTTATTGCATACATCCAAGTGTACACACACATATTGTTGCTTTGCAAAGAGCTTCTCAAGAGATGTACAGTCAACAATATTTAAACAATGATGTGGCTTTAGTGCCTCATTTACTAGGTTGTATAGCTCCTCTTTGAAGACCTGTCCAGAGAGTAGTCTAGAAATGAATTTATTTGACAGAAAAAAAGTGAAATGTATCAAGCCCAATCTGTTTCACACCTTTATATCCCCTTTCTTCCTTACAATGATAACGACACAGAGCAATTCCAAACACCAGTTTTGTCTTGTGGCAGGAAATCCTGATGCTGCTTCAGATCAATTGTTGGTGAACTCCGCACCTAGTTAATCTGACAAACTGTGTCCCAGTTCAGATGACTGGGCCTCAGCCTCTCTCTAGAGCCCCAGTTTCTTCCATGTTCTCCTGGTTTTAATAGTAGGCTTTTCTGCTTCTTTTGTGGCTTGAATCTCTTGCTTGTTCTTCCAGGTCCCTTCTCAGGGGCAGGAATACTTCCTGGAAGAGAAGCCAGGTCATCTTTCCTGTGCTCTCACTTCCCTTGGCTGAGTTCCCCCTGTTACTAGTATGTCTGGGGATACCCTATTCCTTCCCTGTATGTCTGGGGATACCCCATTCCTTCCCCTGCGTTCCACGCCGGATAGCATACAAAGACTACACAGTGCATTGGACTTGGTGTTTTCTGCAAGATAAAATCCTTCCATAGTCCTCTATGCTATAGCTCTCTCTGCTGCTGGCCGAAGTTTGCAGGTGTGTTGAGTATCAAGAAACCTATCATTACTAAGTCACAAAGAGGTATACAGTAGATACTTTGAAGTGATACTTCTAGAATCTACTTCTTGGATATGACTAGTGAAGGTCAATGAGTTATAGTTACAGACAGTCAATAACATTTATTTCTACTAAAATAAGTCAGTCAGTCTGCAAACATTTATTGAGCAATGATTGTGTGCAGGGCGCAATGCGAGACATGGGGAATACTGCAGTGAATAAGATCGCCAGTCTCTGCCCTCAGTAGCACAACATCGTGGCATTTAGAGCGGGACTAGAGAGAAATACAGTAGAGCTATACCCTCATGGCATCTCAGCACTGAAAGGCCTTCTGAGTACTTCATCTTACTCATCAGATCTATCCTCAAAGAGTTTCTAATTTACTTAAAATACCAACAAACACCAAAGAAAACCTTCATAAGGCATGATGTTAAAAAGTTTACACTAATAAGACAGATACAATTTTATAAGCTGAATTTATACAAACTAGTATAATATGGAGTTAAAAGAAACTAATCATAGAATGCTTCCTGAAAAAGAGTTAAAGTCAGATTTAGATGGAAATAATTAAGATGATAGTTAACATATTAATTTTAATGTTTTTCTCTTTTTTGTGTTCTTTTTCTTTTTTTTTTTTACTTTTTATGTTATCCAAGTTTATTTTCTAATCATTTTTCACCTTAATAAACATATCATTTTTCACCTTAATCAACTACCAAATGTCTTACACTAACTAGAGGCAATGAATGGTTGGCTAAATTTTGAGTATTGGTAATATTTTCATCATGACCTTTTTGTCTTTGATCTCTACAGAATCATAGCACATTTCAAAAGCTGTTGAGGCATTAATATTATATCATATTTTAAAAAGGGAAAGCAAAGGCAAGGTATAATTAAGAATTTTATATTTTTTTGTAATGAGGTTACAATGACTTTAAGAAATCTGGTAAACTTATCATTTTTACATCCTAGCAAGTGACCAATCCAGCCCATCAAGTGAAGAATAAATTTCTAAAAGTAATGCTGCTTTTGTACCCACTTTTAATAATCAAAATCTTTTTTCCCAGATGAAAACATAAAATAAAAATTCCAAGGGGAAGAGTATACTAATTATGTTTCAAAAACAGATCTCTTACTGTAGATAGACATCAACATATTTTCATGTTTCCATCCATTTAGTTATCTAGTCAAAACTACACACACATTCACACACACATACTCACACATTCACAATATAGGAATGAGTAAGATGGTACATGTTTGCAACATCGCTTACTGTATCTGGTTTAAAACATTAGAACATTACCAAAAAAATTCATTCACCTCTAAAATATATTTAATAAGAATTCTACAAAATGCAGCTGATGCAAAAACTGAAATTTATTTTCCCTTAGCTAATGCTAAAACTGAAATTTATCTTCCCTTAGCAAAACAGTTATTATCAAATTCTTAAGCTCCAGTGCACTCTGTGTAGCAATTCTACTTAAATTTGTTTATTTGCCTCCTAGAAAGTGAAATGACTATATGCATTGAAGGTGAATGATTCTGCAAGACTCTTCAGGTAAGAAGAGCTTGACACAATTTACAAATTCACAACAGTGTGATTCCTGCTGGGACTGACAGTTCTGCATATTTGATGTAGGAGTTAAGTTTCTTGGTATAATTCTAACATTCTTTTTGCTGCTCCTCAAAATCAGAAATAAAAGATTAGTTACAAAGATTTTTTTTCCTGCTGAGGTAAAGAATAAATTCTTGTTAACTCAGCTGACAGTATATTTTAGAGTTAAAAATAAAAGGTGGGGGGGGGGATATCTTAAAAATAATTCGTCATCATTTCTTAAAGATCTCTGTTCTATATCAGTCCAGATACTAACTTTCAAATCAAGAAGCCGCTGCCTGCCATCATTGTTCAATGTGTAAATACCACTAACCTCACCTGGGCATTCGTAAAGATCACAGCTCTCAGTTAGATGTTTGTTGAATGCCACATTCCCACAAGGGGCTGTCTATGATGGTTGTCTTATAAAGTATTGTTCGGAACTTTTATATCTAATATTCATGCTACTAACAACCTAGATCATGTCACAGGGTGGGGGTTGGGGAGCTCTGATATGCATCTAGAGGTCTGTAACAATAAATCTTAAAAATCCCCTGCATCATATTGTTCCCAAATCAGCTTGCTCTAAAATCTTCAGGCTTTTCCTAAGAAGCTCACTGAATTTATGGTTAATGCCTTTTGGTACACACAAATGCAAATTTTACCAAGAATAAAATTAAAGAACTTTTCATCTTATTTAGCTGAAAACGTGAGATAATAGAAAAGTTGTGATTATAAGTCATATAAAACTATCATGGCTCTAACATGCTAGTTAAGAATATAAGCTCCGGAGCCAAAATGTTTGGGTTGGAATACGAACAACTCTCTTTCACTTACTAGAATTGTGACCCTAAACTCTATACCTCAGTTCCCTCACAGTAAAAAGGAGATAATAATACTATCTATAACATAGGGTTGAAGATTAAATATGATAATACATATAAAAGATCAGGAACAGTGTCTGATATACAGTAAGCTGTCAATAAATGCTAACTATTATTACTTTATAAAAATATAAAAAACTTTAAAAATTCAAAATAAAAAAATAAAAAGTAAAAAAAAAAAAAACAACAATGCTTAAAACCTCAACATAGCTATTATAGAGGTAGTTTCCAGACCTCTCTGCAATAGTATTCCAAGGATATATGGCCTTTTAAACCTGAACATTTTAAGAATATTGAACTTGACTAAACATCTTTATTGTTTTGTAGATTATATGTATGTCAGTGTAACTTAGAGTAGATAGGAATATTATCTTTACCTTTTATCTTTTCCCATTCTCAAGTACAGAAACTACAAATTTTATATATTTAATGATCAGAACTCATAGACATCTTTACTATTTATGATTTATGTTTTTTTATTTTGAGAGAAATAATTTGTAATGTTCTATAAATAAAGCTTAATGAAAATGTATGTATACCATAGAGTATAAGATGAAGAAAACTGACCCCTCAAATCCTTAAAACCACATCAATCCTCTGAAAACAGTCCTTCTTGTACTCTGCCTCCCCCATCAGCTCACCTCTATTCAATCCACAGAGTTCTTTTTATCTCCATTAACACCTCCAGTAAACGCTTACTGAGATATGTACCCAGAATATCTTTAAATCCGTAAAACAAAGATGTAGTGCAATAATTAAGCTACTCTGCTCAACAGCACACTTATCCTATCAGGTGTTTCTTTTTTGTGTGCTAGAGAGGTTATGGAGATAAGAGTAGAACAAAATGCTTTTAAGGATTGAGAACATTAGAAATCATACTGCCCTAAAGCCATTTTAAAACATGCCTCCTTGGCTCTTTAACCTCCTCAAATTTTCCAGCATATTTATTTTTAGGTGCAAATAAATATGCCTGCTGTTGTTACCATAAAAGCCTTTTAAATATGACCAATCCCAAAGGAATACTGAGCTCTCATGGTTGTTAGAGTTTTATTCTTTGTAAGTTTTTGCTTTTCTATCAGAATCGATTAAACAAATACATACAATTTTTATAAAAGCCAAGTAACTTCCTTCCTTAAAGACTTTCTATATACAATTTTCATGTTTTACCCTTCAATAAATATAAGTACTATAACTTATACTACAACAGATAGTATATATATGATCACTAGATGACTTCACATACAAGTACACATAACAGAAATTTACATTTTCCTTTACTTATGTAACTATGTTGAGAATCTTCAAGATATTGCCCACCCATTTATCTCTCGACCTTTTGACACAAACTAAGAAACATGAAACAAGAAAAAAATATTAAATAAAATCAATTTAGGAAATGTAATCAAAGGTATTACAAATTGTAAATGTTTGTAAAATAATTACTATCAGATAAAATGGAGTTACATGATTTTCCTTTCTGATTATTATTCAAAATCAGAAAACTGAGCTCTCAAAGATGGAATTTGCTTTAAAGGGCATTTAGTTCAACTATGAAGCAAATTTACACTTCATTGCTGTATTTTTTTTTTAATTTTTAGCAGCTACACACACACACATACACACACACACACACACACACCCTTTTGGTATTGGAGACCAAAAAAACAAAAATGAGAATAGAGATTTTCTTTTAAGCGGACATTGTAAATTTAAGTAAATGGAGTCTTAAATGTAATATTAGGATAGCTAATGTAAAAATTCTGGTGTGTTTTTTGTTTTGCTTTAATTTTGAGAGCTCTCTTCAGAATGCTTCAATACACAGATAGTAGAAATCCAGCTGATTAGTTATTAGACAAGCAGGTATTAGGTAATCTGTGTGATTTTATGCAATTCACTTCTCTGAGTCGCCACATTACAAATGTGGAGCTAACACTGTCTGCTGTACATACTTTCTGGAATTGTTATTGAAAGGCAGCAAAATATTTTAAAATACTTTAAAACAGATAAATGTTATAAATTTAAAGCATTTTGTTATGTTCATTCACATTTAAACTGCCCTTCATACTAATCTTAATCAGCCACAAGTAAGCTCTCTATCTATATTATATATGTCTTTTGTCACTGTCAGTAAAGAGTATCACTGTGATAGATTGGAGAATGGCCCTCCCAAAGACATGTATGCCCTAGCCACCAGAACCTGTAATGTTAGCTCACATGGCAAAAGGGACTTTACAGGTGATTAAGAATCTTGAAATGGAGAGATTATCTTGGATTATCCAGGTATGTACGACGGAATTGCAAGTGTCCCAATAAGAAAGAGGGATGCAGGAGGGTCAGAGTAAGAGAAAGAGATGTGATATTGAAATGTGTGTGTGCACACATGCATATGCACGGGGCGGGGCAAGGTGGACGTTGCTACATTACTGGCTTTGCAGATGGAGAATGGAGTCACAAGCCAAGGAATGCAGGTAGACTCTAGAAGCTAGAAAAGGCACACATGCCAAAACAAACAAACAAACAAAAAAAACACACACACAAAAGTTTTCCTCTAAAGTCTCCAAAAATAATGCACTCCTGCCAACATCTTGATTTTAAGCTCTTGACCTCCAAAACTCTAAAGTAATAAATTTGTGTGGTTTTAAACCACTAAGTTTTTGGTAAACAGGAAATATAATCATGAAAGCACAGTCAAGTATTTTCCCACTACTGATCATCAGGGTTCTTTTTTTCTGAGAGTGCATGAGTTATAAAGTAATAGCTTTGATCAGTTTCTGAATCTGTTATACCCAGTGCCTTTTTACCCAGGCTGATGAGCCATTTAATAGTTCCCCTTCACTGTCACAGGTAACTGAGCACCAATCATTTAAGAAGGGCCAACTGATGACATGCAGAGATCACTTAGTCCTGTAGGTATTTCAATCATTCTAGGTCTAATATGCTTTTCTTTAAAATAACCTGGGGAAAGTCTACTTCCACTGGTAGAAATGTTTCTCATTTCCAAACACTTAGAATTAAAAAGTTATCTAAGGTCTAGAATTCTTTCAGCTATACATTTTTTTTTCTTATTCTGTCCTTAGTAGACAAATTAAGAAATTATACTCATAAGTCCTTTTCAGATTCTTCTTTTCTTAGTTAAATGACTACATTTCCACATTCTTTAATATTTTCTTAGAGGTTTTCTAAACCTTTATCAATTTTTGGATGATATATTCTATCTTATATTCTGTCTACCTATGACACAATTTTTGGAACTCAAAATATGCTAGACAAAATACACTAATATTTCTTAATAGCGATATACAACATTTTTAAAAGTTGGCTGTGATCTAATAAATAAGATTAGCAAAGAGGAAGGCGCTACAATTTAGTTGCTGTGTGCCCTTGGGCAAATCACACAACTTCTCTGGGTCTGAAGACATACATCATTTATAAAACAAGAAGCTTGGACTAAATACTCTGAAACAGCCTGAAGTATCACAAAAGAGAGGCACAAAGACTTTTGGTAATTCTATTGAGAAAGTAATCATCATTGGCTAGAATAGTTGATATATATTATCCATTAGCTACTCCACAAAGATAACACTAGGGGAATAGAAGCTTGCTTGAATCTTATCAATCCACGATTCCAGATGTAGGGAGGGTCAGTGCAGAAAAAGCCTGAGGGGCTTTTCAGACACACTGAGTAACACAGATTTCTGGAGGCTAATGGGTAAGGAGGGTGGGGAGGAGGGAAGCATGGGAGACGTAATGGAGGACCTGAACACCAAGGCAGTCAAGAGTCCCTGAAGGATTCTGACATGCTCTCATGATCTCTGTAGGAGTCCACTAGCATATGAATTGTATCCCATGGTGGCCCTTAGCAGCTATGTCATCCATCTCTTTATCTTCCCTGCCCAAGCACAATAACCAGCATTTAATAGTACCTTACAATATATGTGTTAGATCACTGAATGAATGACCCCCAACTAGCCTTTCTCATCTTAACTTTTCCCTGAGGGCTATGTTTTGGTGGTGCCACTCACATCTTATTTTATGTGAATGGTGCCCCTTGGAGTTATGAAAACAACAGCCCTGCCTCCCTTCAAGGAGATCTCAGGGAACTAGACTGCTGTAGATTTCCAGACAAGAGATTTTGAAAGCCTACACTAGTGATAGCAGTGGGAATGCAAAGGAGAAACAGATGCCAGCATAATTTATGTTAGGGTGGTTTGGGAGCTATATACTCTTGACCAGTCAAAGTAAAATCTTACTTGATTTTTTTCCTATTTTTCTTTAGAGTAATTCAATAATAATCTGTTATATAAAATTAGAAGGCTTATCAGTTATCTCCCATTAAGCAGAAGTTACTGTTATCGTAAACCTCATGCTTCTGTCAAAAATTTATATTGACCCCATTTTTCTATTTTACAATCTAGTACTTCAGTCAAAAATAAACTACAGCAATATTTTAAGGAATCAGAGGAAGACAACAAAAAGTCCCAAGGAACATTGCCATTTTTAAAAGCATACCATATACGCAAACTTATAAATATTTTTCTTGAGTCCTATGCTACAGAAACAATTGCTAAAATTGGCAATGACCACCTTGATTTTAATAATTTGTTTTCTAAATATAGTTTAAATGATAAAGAGAAATAATGTAAAGCAAAAGTCATTTTGGTTACTGAACTGAACATGTGATTCAGAGTACTTTGAAGCTTTGCACCTTCTATTAATATTCACGACTGCACTTCTTTTCTACAAGAATACATTTTTTAAAAAAGAAAACCCTACCACTAAATCTTTTTGGAATTCGATAGCAAATACATAAATTAACAAATAAAATAAAATCCTTCTAATTTTAAACATATCGGATGATTAGTATTTATAGAAACAGACCAAAAAGTTATTAAGGAGCATGGAACAAATCTGTATGATAAGAAACATAAAAGTAAAGATAGCTAGCTGAGAAAAAAAAAACTATACTAGATTTATATTTTATATTTAAGTGTATCACCTTGGGTATTAAACCTGCTGCTAGCTATCTCTTAATGAGCACCTGAGCTGTCATTTTTAATAACAGACTGACAATTATTATCTATAAGTTGATATTCCCTGAAAGTCATTTGTGCAGTTCTTAAATTAATATAGTTAAGAATACAAACACTATCCCATTTATTTTTTTAATATTATTTTATAATAATTGGAAAAATATTATAGAAGATGACATGAACATATATTTATAATAAAAATCAACATATGCCAAAATGCATAGACCATTTTAATATGCAAAACTTGAAATAAAATTTTAATAATGAATCTCGGTTTTTCATTGTTCAAAAAGGTTGTTTGGTCCATTGAAGCTATATGAGAAAAATATACATGTTTAAGATAGAATATAATAAAAATGAATAAACCAAATACTTGGGCCATTTTAACCTTAGTTATTTTTCAGTTGAAAACAGATGTAAAAGATAAATAACACAAAAACTCAAATTATCTAATATATCTAAGTACACACACAGTTAATATGAAATACAAGTAATTACATAATAACCTACTGCAATTCATTGGTTATAGTATTCTAGAAATTCTACTTTATTTTCAAATACTAAAATTTTCTTAAATACCTCTTCCACAAAGCTGTCTTTCTTCTCTAGCATTTCTCGTAAAGTCTGAAGAATTTTAATGCACAGTTTTTCTTCTTTCTCCATTAGTTTCTTTGTATGATTAATCAACCTTAAAGCAAAACATGAAATCTTAAATAGGACAGTGATTTCTCTTCAAACTATATACTAACATCATACACTAGAGGGGAAAATAAATCACACTATTATTTGAGAATATGAAGTAAACGAGATAGAAATCTGTTTTCAAAAGTTTTAAAATTACATTTCAGCTTATAGACTTTGTATTATAAAACATCCTCTGTTTTACAGGCAATATATCTCAGTGCTTCTAATTTTATTCGGGTAGCGTACTTTCAGTGGGACACAATACTCTTTGAAAAACAATGAAATAATGATTATCTTACTAGTAGAAAAATATGAATGTTTGCAGTATATTACATTTTATTATGTTATACTATATTATTTTCTACGTACTATGTTACATTAATTATATAGTAGAAGTGGCAGTACACGATTTGCAACCTTAGCATAATGGGCTGCTTTCTAGTTTGCATTAATAATAATGTGCTATTTTTCACTGCTATAGCTTGGTACAAACAGGCAGTTTTTGTGAGTAGAAACAAAACAAAAACAACAAAAAAGTAACATTAGGACATTTATATTTTTTATATAATTTAGACAAAAACTCCAATTTTATAGTGGTAACCTTTGCACTGTCAGGAGAAAAGTTTGAGGATAACAGTTACATAGCATCCCAAAAACTCAAATTCAAATAAAATGTTCCTCTTCAGAATTTGTAGCTTAGCACATATAGCTCTTAAAAAGCTGGTTTTCAAAACGACCCTGTGAGATATAAGTCTTCATGGAAAACTAAAATGATGTAGCATATAATGGAATTATCTGATTTCAGTGACATAACATAGTACTGTGCTACTAAACCTGAGGAAAAGTGAGTTGTCACTAGCCAATGACTACTAAGTGGCTTCCCAAGTGTCAGGGTGAGGACTTCCCATGGATTCTCCTAATTCATCCTCATAAGCCAATGCTACAGGTTCAATTATCAGGCTAATTTTACTAATGAGAAAACAGAGGTCTAGAGAGATAAAGCAACTTGCCTCTGGTTACACAATTATAAAGTGGTGGCATCTGGAAATAGTTCCAGGTCCACCTAACTTCAGAGCCAAGATTCTGAAGCACCACTCTGTGGCGACATAACACAGTTAACTGATCTCTTGAGTCTCAGAGTTACTGTGAAGAGAGTCCCGACAACACTAAGTTGCACACAGCCACCTCTCACATGACATGATAAGTGCTATAACACAGGTATTGGCAATGCCATAAACTAGACAAAGAAACTATTACATTCCTTTGGAGAAGTTGCCTAGGGCAGATAGAGAAGGTTTCGGTGAAGACATGACATTTAACTATGAAGATTTCATCTGGCAGGAAGACTAGAAAAAGAAGGCATCCCTGTAAAAGGAACGGTATGAACCAAGGGCAGAGACAGAAAGCTGACCATCATGTCCAGAAAATGATAAGGATGCCAACTGGCAGCTGACACTTAAAGACATGGAAGAGGAGAGTGTAAGAGATGTGGTCTGTAAAGAACTGAAAATTGGTGTAGCCACTATGGAAAACAATATGGAGGTTCTTCAAAAAATTGGAAATAGAACTATCGTATAACCCAGAGATTCCACTTCTGGGCATTTATCCAAAGAAAATGAAAACACTAATTCAAAAAAATATATGTACCCTATGTTCATTGCAGCATTATATACAATATCTAAGATATTGAAGCAACCGAGGTGTTCACTGATAGATAAATGGGTAAAGTAATAATGGAATATTACTCAGCCAGAAAATTTCGAATGAATCAAACTAATTATTTTGAAGCATTTTTTAACATGTATTTTAGACCTTTCCCATACCCCGTGGACTGTCATTATGTGCCAGCAGAATAAATAGCAGAAATGTTAGAGGCCATCTCAGTTTAGTGACACGAACAGAATCTCAGACTGCACCCACTTACTTGGACATGAAAGCACCGCATCGTATTCTTGCATCACTCCCCTCAGGGAACAGTAGTTCTGGACTGTACAACACATCAACCAACACTGAGAACTCAGCCTGCATCATCGGGCTGAATTGTTGCTCCAAGGAGGCCACCACGTCCTGAGGAATAAAGCACAAGACAACCTATGTGAAGACTCAAGTCAGATTTCATCCTCTGAAGATATGACAAGCCTCAGAATACGAACCAGGAATGAGACATGTGCATTTCAGAGATGTCCCCCACCTTCCCATGGCACTACCAAATAGTTATGCTTTTAGTCTGGTTTTCTGCGTGAATACCACCTGGGGCTACATTTTCATTTATAAGGTGTGTGAGAAGTGGGTAGCCGTATGATTTCAAAGGATATACACATAAGATGAAAAGTCAATAAAGCCACTGTTACAGGCCCTGCAGTGTCTAGGATTGTAATGGAAACATGACAGGTATTAATCAAATTGGAATAATCTGAGGCATGCTTCCAAAGAGCTAAAAAGGAGATCTTATATGTGTCATTGGTCACCCACGACTAATCATTTCTTCCAATGGGAAATTCTTCACTATATTATTTGAAGTAGCATTAGTACTACACAAAGGCTCAATGACATTTAATAGTATTGCAAATTACATTTTTTGACAGACACTATTGGTCACCTACCCAATATCCTTTCTTCACCCTCTTCCGTGCTAACAGAATCCCCATGTTATTTCTGAATAAGGCAGCAACATTCTCAGGGAGATGAGCCTCTTCAGCTTAAGGTCAAGGTTGATTAGTTTAAGCCAGTCATGGCCATTTCATTTGCCCTGCCAGTGATTGGTCTAGGCAGGATGTGTTGGGGAAGGAAGGGGCATTTTCCTTCAAAACTACCTATGGCTCTCAAGACAGCTTGAGGCTGAGAATCCAAAATGTGAGAAAGCTCTCATGTGACCTTTGGAGACCAGCTTTAAGTGAAAAACTAACAAACCAACAGTGTTAGGGCCCTGACCTATGGAGTTACTGAATTAATCAACTCAGGAAGAGCGCCAACTCCAGATTCCTTGCTATGTGAAACAATATTTTTTTTTATTGTTTAAGCCACTATTAGTGGAATAATGCGTTAATTACAACTGAAAGCATCCTGACATGTTTCTAAAATGAACTATAGGCAACGATAATTTACTGAGCATTCTTTAAAGATTAAAGAATCCCCTTTCTGTTTTAAAATAACTATGTTAGAAGAAAAAAGTAATCTCGCATAATGACTTTATTCACCCATAGCTATGATATTTTTTGCTAAGCAGAAAACTGATTGACAATTGCTTATTTTTACTCTCAGCTACAGCAGCACAGATAGGGGTACCATATCTCTTGATTTCAGGAGTTAACTCTTGTTTAACTCTTTCTTCTCCTTTTAACAAAAGTGATCATTCCTATTTCAACCACTCTAAAGCTTTCTAAAAAATTTCTCATGACAGTTAAAAGAGACCACCAGGAAGAAAATAACATAAATGAGAAACTAGGAAGAGAATATGCTTATCAAATATTTTTCAGACTATCTCTCGTCTTCATTTCATTTACTAAACAAATTGGGCTCAGGCTTCTATGCTGTGAATTCTGTCTTCATCTCTTATTTTGATCATGGGCCAACTAAGTAATCTCTCTAATTCGTTATTTTCCCCCATGAAAACTCAGAATAATAATACTAGGAATCACATGGGCTTGCTGTGAAGATTAAAGGTAAATACATAGAACAGCCTCTAACACATACTGGCCACTTCTTATCCCTTAAAAATTGTGAGTAATCATTATTATTGAGTACCAATTAATTGCAATCATCATCCTGTCGCCAAATCCAGTGGTGACTTTTCTGTTCTAATACTACCCAACCACTGCTAAACTTTTTACACACTTCTTTCTACTTTGTCAAACACTTTTTGCTCTCAGCTTCTATAACCTCACACTTTCCCCTCTATCTCCTGACCATTCCTTTGCCAACTCCTGGTAGTTCTTGGCCCTTTCTCTTCTATTTCTACCTTTTCTTGTGGATCATCTCAACCAATTCCAGGTTTTAATATCCTATATATGCTGAAAATTCCTACATTTATATTTCCTGTATGGACATCTTTCCAAACCACTCTGGACTCATGTATCCAACTGCCTATTTGACATATTCATGTTGATAGCTAAATATGCACCTCAAATTTAAAGTTCTCCATACAGAACTCCTATTCCCATTCTAATGGAATTCTTCCCTACCTTAGCAAATGATCCAATCATATCATACCCAGGCTCATCTTGATTCCTCTTTCTATCTCCACAATTTATCTATCCATCTACCAAGTCCTATTGACCCTAGAGCGAAATAAATCCAAAATTCATGCACTTCATTATTATTTCTACCCCCTGAAGCAAAGTCACCATCGCCTTTTACCTGAATTAATGCAATAGACTCATGGCTTCCATATCTGGACTCCATAAACCATTCACTACTCACCACTCACAATCGATAATGATCTTTTAAAAGGTAAAACAAGTAATGCCTACCTTCTGCTTAAAATCTCCAATAATTTGCCTTCTCACTTAGAAAAAAAACCCAAATGCCTTACTATGTAAGTCTCTATATGATTTGGTCCCTTATTTCATAATACTTTGCTCACAAACCTTCTGTCCCAATGGTCTTCTCTGGGTTCCTGAAACTCACCGATCTTGTTCCTGCCTAAGCACCATTGCCTTTACTCATCTGTCCCCTAAAACTCTCTGTCCTCAAGTCTTTGAGTAGACTATTCTTCTATTATTCAGGTCTCAATTCAAATGCCACTTCTATAATAGAGAGGTGCTCCTTAACTATAGGATCATTCTCCTAATGATTCTACACCATGTCATTAACCTTCTTTATTTATTCATAGAAGTTTTAAAAATCTAACATTATATCATTTATTTAATGAGTTAGAATGTGTGTTCCATGAAGCACGGACCTCATGGCTCTATCTTCAGCACACAGAGGGTGGTATAGAGTCTTCACCAACACTTATTTCATGATGTCAATGACTATGTAAAAACAAGTTTAAGGCATATCTTCCCTATGCTGGCTGATACTACTATCTACTTCTCCTCTAAAATGTTCTACTTTTTTGGCTCTCATGAACCTGACTTCCTTTCTTTCTGAACCTATCTTTTTTCTCTTACTCGGCCTCTGTGCCACTCCTGGCCTCTCACAAGATATTCTTTTTTTTCTATCATTATATTCCACCCACTATCCTAATTCATTATCATCAAATATAGACTTAACTTCAATATATTCAGTAGCTTGTTAACCTAATTCATCTTATTTTCAATGACCATAGCTAACATCCTTCTACTATATTCTTTCCTTTCCTCTTACAATATTCTTAACAATATCACCTAGTCTCCAATCAATGCCTCTTAAATGCCTCTCATGCCTTCTCTCTATATCAAACCAACAGCCACCAAGTCTATAGACCCTGCCATCACTATAATATGCAACACCTATTTCTTTGCTTCACTCATACTGCCACCTGGCTGAGATCCTTAGTTATTCTTAATTAATCTGCCTTCCTCTAGTGTCTTCCCGATAATTCTACCTTGCAAATCAATAATTGCTTAATCAGTTATATGGACATTTCCTCTCCAAATTTTAATAACCTATAGCCTTACGGTTCCTCATACTGAGTCTAACTGGTCTTTTTAATTGCATATAACACTCATCTATTAAAACTCTGAACCTCTACCAATTAATCTACATGTGACCTCTCATAATATTTATTCCAGTTCATGTCTTGACCATTTCCTCAAAACTATACCCTAATTTGCTCCATGAAATCTATAATTATATGGATGAGAAGATGTCTGTAAGGGTTGAATTGTGTCACCCTCGAAATTCATATATTGAAGTTCTAACCCACAGTACTTCATAATGTGACTATAATTGGAGGTAGGGCCTTTACAGGGGTAATTAAGGTCAAATGAATTCATATGAGTGGGCTCTAATCCAATATGACTAGTGTCCTTATAAGAAGAGACTATTAGGATACAGACATATATGTGCAAAGAAGAAAAACCATATGAAAATACATTAATAAGGCAGCAGTCTGCAAGCCAAGGAGAGAGGTCTCAGAAGAACACAAACCTGCCGACACCTTGATCTTGTGCTTCTAGCTCCAGGGCTGTGAGAAAATAAATTTCTGTTGCTTAAGTTACCCAGGCAGTGGTATTTTGTGATGGCGGCCTGAGCAGACTAATACAATGTCTCTCTTTACTCAATGTCCCAGAATATCCAGGCCAAAAACAGAAGAGGGTTACTATGAAAATAATTTGGGAGTAAGGGTGCTTACACCATTCTCACCAAAGGAGTATAAGAGAATACTAAGAGATGAATTGAAGCAAGGTTATGAATATTTAATTTTTTACATGAGTCTTTATGGTAAAATATTTTACCAAATTTTATTGTTGGTATTATGATTATTATTTTGATATTAAGACTCATTACTATACACACATTAAATAATATCTACTCACTAAAAATAACCCATAACTTTTACTTGAAAGCTATGATTTTAAAAAGGGTAGTATTGGTAGGGAATTATAAAGTAAAGCCTTGTCCCCAACTAGAATTTGATATTTTAAAGCATATTTTATTTGTGTGACTGTGTGTGTTAAAAATTATAATTTAGAAAATATTAATGCCATTTCATGCTCATGTTTTACCTGTAACTTTTCAATAATATTTCTATAATCCCAAGCAGGCCCTCCGAGAGCTTCCTTAAAGCGTGGTCCAGAGCGAGCGGATAGTCTCCAACCCATGGCTGCTCTCTGCACCATATTTGAATGGCTCTTCATGAAAAGAGTATTAACTTGGCTGTCCAAATCCACTGGAATAGCAATTCCACGATTCTTTGCTGAAAAGGAAAGATTTTAAATATTTTCCTCTTAATTTGACTGAAGCTTCTTACACATTACCAAAATAATATTATAAACATGGAACAAAAAAATATATACATAAGCTAAATAAGTGCTGGGATGTAATGTACAGTATGGTGACTACACTTAACAATACTATATTGTATATTTGAAAGTTGCTAAAAGAGTAGATCTTAAAAGTTTTTATCAAAAAAATTGGTAACTATGAGGTAACAGATGTTAACTAAATTTATTATGGTAATCATTTTGCAATATATACATATGGCAAATCATTATGTTGTACACCTTAATATAATGTTATATGTTAATTATATTTCAATACAATTAAAAATTGGGGAAAAAATCAGATCTTTAAACTCGGCCATTAAATTGTTTTATAACACTGCCAAAGCTTTTAACCTGAAAGTATTTCAATTTTTAAGACCAACTATTAATGTAGGCTCATTAAACATTCAAGAAGTTATTTGATTTCTCGATGATTTAATGATCAAAATGCACTTGATACAGCATCAATATAGAAAAACACTGAATGACAACCACACAAATTACACAAAACACTGTATAACAACCTTTCCAGATGCCAAGGAAAATAAGAAAGCAGACAGAAAATACATGATAAAATCCTTTCGGTCCATTCATTAATACAGTGTGTTTATGTGTGTGCACATGCATGCACACACAAAATTTCATATGGTAAAACATGTGAGAGAAGAAATAAAAAAATTTAAAAGTGAAAAAAAATCTGTATTGAAAATGGCACGCAGTATATGTCCTTCTTCCCCCAATCAACTGAAATTATATTTTATCAGACTTACATGATAATACTGAAAAATGAGAATGCTTTCCATAAAGAAAACGGAAATATTGAGGCATTTTTGCAAGCAGAACAAAAATAGGATTAGACCATCAGAGAAGGAAGAGAAGAAACTGCTTCACAAGAGATTCTAGTTAGAACAGGTCTTCCTAGGTGCATAGTCAACCAGCACTAACAGCGGTAGTGGGGTCTGGAGAGTCTTCTGGGCAACTCATTAAAGAACAGCATCTGAATAGCTGGGAAGCCAAGACCCTCCTTCCTCTTATAGCATAAACAGAGCAGCTGGTAGCAGAGGTTTTTACACAGAGAATAAATTTAGAGAAACATAGAAATGTTCTCTCCAGAAGGTGAAATATCTGCCTGGAAAGAATGCCAAATGAAGGTGTTAGGACTTGATAGAGAAGCCGAATAGAGCTTGAAGTAACTCCAAAGACGTTCCTCAAATAAGAAGCAGAATAAGGGAGAGAAAAAAGGCAGCTACAGCAAAAAAATATATAAAGAAAAAACTCCAACCTCTGAGCAATACCCTCCCCATTTAACACTTGTTAGTATTCCCGGCCTGTCTTCTGCTACACACACACACACACACACATACACACACACACACACACACACACACACATGCTCTCAAAGGAAAGCCTGCATATTATCTATACAGTCTCACATCATGAACTCTGGGTCAGCCCTGTCATTTATACAAGAATGCTAGTAAAGAAATAAACCTTTAAAACTGCATTGGAAACCTATGCCAGTCATTAGACCTTTATAACACAAGAATTATGGGAAAACCAAAACCAAGGGCATTAACTGACCAAAGTGAAAACAGACATGATTCAGGGAAGAGCGAAATAATAATTATCGTCTTCAGAGAATTTGAGTATATGCTGCATCCAAAATATTAGAAATCAGAAAAAATAAATAAATTTTGGGAATTAAATTATGATTGCACAAATAAACATTTCAAAAACTGGCTAAAAAGGAAAAGGAGAGGAAGAAAGATCAAGGTGATATCTGAGAAAGTCACAGATCTTCTAGAATACAAAAGATCAAGAGAAAATAAAACAGTGAGTATGAAATAAGGAGGGTAAATCCAGGAAGTGAAATTATCTAACAAATACAAGTTCTAGAAAGAAATATTAGAGACAATAAAAAGAAAGAAATGATTAATAAAATAATAAAAGACAATGTTCTTGAACTAAGAAAGATGTTAATCTTCAAACTGAAGCGTCTCACTGTATGTTAAACAGGATTAGATAGCACATTGGCCATATTCTGGTAAAAATTTACAATGCTGTTATGGGTTGAATTGTGCCCCCACACGCCAAAATATGTGTTGAAGTCTCAAGCAAGGGTACTGGTGAATGTGACCTTATTTGGAAATAGGGTCTTTGTAGATGTAATCAAGTTAAGTCAAGGTCATACTAAACTAGGGTAGACCCTAATTCAATACAACTGGTGTCCTTACAATAGGAGAACAGGGAAATGAAGACACACACAGAAGGAAGAACACCACGTGAAGATGGAGCAGAGATTGGATTTGTGCAGCTGCAAACCAAGGATGCCAGCAAACACCAGAAACTAATAGAAAGGCATGAACAGATTCGCCCCTAGAGTCTTCAGAGAACGCGTGGTGCTGCTGACACCCTGATTTCAGATGTTTAGCCTCCAGAACTGTGAGACAATAAATTTCTGTTATTTTAATCCACCCAGTTGTAATGATTTGTTATGGAAGCCTTACAAAACTAATATAAGTGCCAAAAGCAAAGCAAAAATTACAAAAACTTCCTAAGAAAAAAACAAGAGGTTTCCGACATAAAATCTGACTTGGTATCAGACTTCCATCATCAATACTGGATGCCAGAAATCAGTAGAATAATGTCTTTATGACCAGATGGACAAAAATTTTGAATCTAAGAGTTTAATGCATATCTAAACTAAAAATCTAATATGATACCCAAGTAAAACATTTCAGAACATGTAGGGCTCAGAAATTTTTCTCTAAACCCCCTATGAAAATTAATGAGAATCCAAAAATGTCAACGTGAATACAAGAAATCATGGCAACTGAGTGTGAACCTGAAGAAGAGAATAAAGCTAGAAACAAATGAAAGATCCATTAGATATTAAGGGCTGGAAAGTTCTCTTCCAGTAGGAAAAGTTTCAATGTCATGGTACTACATCTTTATACAATGAAAAATATTTAGACATCATAATATTATAAAATTCTGAAAATTTATTTTTTTAATTTTATCAACTGATAAGGGATTTCATTACATTTCAGAATAGAATACAAATGTCACCAATCTTAACAACACATCAAGCAATAATTAGAAAATAGAGTGGGAGAGAAGAGGTAGAAATGAAGGCAATATATTAATTTCCTTATTTGTCATATTTGGAAAATATAGACATTATTTAGAGCTGCTAAACCAAGAGATAGAGATACAATGATATTATTTAAAGTTATAATGATAGACCCTGGAAGATTTTTTTTTAATTAATGAAAATAGGGAGGGAGGAATAAGAGAAAGAGAGAATGAATGACTCTGACTTGTTTAATATAATGAAGGGAAAGCAATAGTAGGCAGTACCATTTCCGCTGGTGAAAATTCTCGGAAGCTGAAAGATACTTTAAAACTTCTTTGAACATAAACAATTTTAGCTACTGACACAAAAAGTTACCAGTTTAAACAAGAGCTCAAGCTGAAGTTTTAAGAAAACAATAACAGCTATAAGGCAACCCTACACAATCAATTGCACCACTGCTTAGATTTCCCTAGTGAATGTATTCCTAATATTCATTATATCTCCCTTTACCAAAGCATACGACGTCTGTTTATGTCCATCACTCACAGCAGAGCAATTGCACTCCTGTCCCATCTGAAGGACAGACAGTCTTGACACTGCCAAGCTGCACATATTTTTATAAATACTTAATCCTGCACCATGATCAAATCCTGGCAAGACTTTCATCTTTTTCTGGCTGCTTCAACATAAGCTGGGTTTGCTCTAAACATTTACAAGTCAGACAATACTGCTTATACATTATTTTCTAAGCAACTAAAATAACAAAAATTATAAAGCTTAATATTGCTCAAAACCTATTACAACCACGTTTCCACTAACATTTAAACAAATAAGGAGGGAAGGTTGGGATTTACTCCCCTTTGGAACAGGTACATTAGATACACTTGGCCATCAAATAAGTGGTGTTGATATGAGTACAACTTACACAAAGAAGTGCTCAATGAATATTTTTCTAATAACATCAGTGGAAATGTAGCCCAATGGCAGCACCTCTGTTATTCTTAGAAGTGCAATTTCACCCCATTAGTGAGGTCAGGAAAACTCCACCCACCCCAGATGCTCCTGCGAGCTGCTGCACTATGGCCAAACTAGGACAGCACTATGGACAAACTAGGCTGAGGAGACTCCAATATTCCAAAATTTGTTGAAAGAGATTTTTTTGGGTTTTTTTCCCCAAATTGTACCACTTTAATTGGTATTTCCTAGTCTCCTGTCTCAGCACAAATTGCACAACACAAGTTAACTGGGTAAAATATATTACTTTCTCATGCCCAGAGGTAAACTCTAGCCAAGGCTAATTCACAATTTCTAGCAATGAAAGAAAATTAACTATTCAATTGGAGAAAAAGAGAATCTGAGTTAAAGTCAGTCAGTTGTATTGATAATCATAAAAGAATTTTTCAATCAATCAATATTGTAAAAACAATATCTTTAAAGATGGGGCCTGAAACAGATTCCCTGCACTGTCAAAATATTATAAATATTAATTTGAAAGCAATGATGACAATGCAAATTTGGTTTTCCATATACTGTTTAAAATTTCAAGCAGAAAAATAATTGTGACTAGGAAAAGAAAAGAATTAATTTGTGATCTCACTTATAAGAACATTAATAACTAGAACAATATTTTTAAGTGCAACAAAAAATATGATCCAAACTTAGTTTACTTTTATTAAGCTAGAAAAATCTTGGTATAAATGGCATATTGAAATGTGAACTAGGACATATCCTTGGGATTAATGGTTAATCCCTGTCCTCTATCCCTCTCATTAAAAAATGAACTAATGAATTTACTACAACCAATCATCCTTCTAGCACATAGCATTAACTCCAACTGTGTGAGTTAGTGGCCACATAGAAAGTTTAAAATGTTTAAAAAATGTTCCTATTTTGCTCCTAAAGAGTACAATTGAGATATTACCTTGTTAAGGATAATAAGAGAATAAGTATATGGAGTCCTTAAAAACAATTAGGAGAGAAGAGAAATTGCTATTAATGCATTTATCTTTTGTAGAGCTCTACCTAGAGATGGCTAATTCTCTAAAATGAACTATCTTTATTCACAGGCATTTTGATCATTAGGCTAACCTACTAATCAGGCTTATAAATCCTGAAAATTCTCTAGATATGACAAGTCTTTGCAGTCATTTTAAGATGCAATCAAAATCTATTTCTAATTATTATTCATTAAATATTGCATATTATGTGAAAATTTTTTCATTAGACTAAACTGCTAATGGTATCTGCCAGACCAAAATCTCTGATAACACACATACGATAGTGATAGGTGCCCTGGAAAAAAAGTGCTTGGATAGATAAACTGACAGGTAGGGGAAAAAGGCAACAGAAAGTGTAAGCATTAATTAGAATACTTGGTTGGTTGTCAAGCCATACTGAACAGTTGGTGCCCAAGTTAGATGTAATGGAGTAGGCAGAGAGTGGCACCTTTTCTGTATCATGTCAAAATATTCAGGATAAATCTGTACTGAAGCACTTGTATTTTTAAATATGAAGAGCATTAAAGATATGAAATGTATCTTTCCTGTTTGGCACTCAAACTATATTCAATTAATCCCCAAATTAAATGAACAATATAATTTTATGGATTATGCAAGAACTAGTATTGGCACACCCAACTAGACATCAGGAAAAAATAAAGTTGATTCTATACCCTATACCTTAATACTAAATATATTCCAGATAACTTAAAATTGTAAACAGTCTCATCAAAAACACAGACAAAAAAATTAAAACAATGAAAATTCTCAATGGGAATTTTAAAAAACATCTCAGACCGATCAAGGCCATTCTGAAGATAAAAGAGAATCTAAAAAGCCTAAAAGAAAATAAATTTCTGCATTCCAAAGAATAAAAAATAAAAATTCAAATGACAGATGAAAAATTAAGGGAAAATTTGGTTATTTATAGGCCAAGAGCTCATTTCCCTAATAAATAAAGGGCCATACAAATTATTAAGAAAAAGAAAACCTTTAGAAAAAGTAAGCAAGGCACAAGAGACAGTTAACTGTAAAGGAAATACCAATGACTTACTCATACAGAAAGGTTTATTTATCTTAATGTAAAAAAGAAACACATATTAAAACTATAATGATATTTTTACTTACGAGATTGGCAAAGATTTAAGAATTTGGTCACACCCCATATTATCGAGGAGAAAGATACTCTCCTACATTGCTTCTGTGTGTAAATTGCACAATCTCTAGAGAAGGCAGTATCTGTCAAAATTAAAATGCCTAGAAATTCTACGCCTAGGTAGTTACCTTATTCTTCCTCATGTGCAGAATGACTGGAAACAACGTAATTTCCGACTAGGAAGTTAAATAAATTAGAATATAAACACACAATAGAATATAATGCAGCCAATGACAGGAGCAGAATATTCAATCATTTATTTTTATTCATCTACTTATTTTATTCATGTAATAACTATTCACTAAGTACCTGTTGTGCTCCAGGCACTGAGTCAGGCTTTAGAACTTTGTAACAGATAAGGTAGTTTTATTCTGCTTTGTGATTTCTGTACATGTTATATCTACCCTCGATGTACTAGAAATTCACTGAGAGCAGGAAATATGGTTTCACATACTGCATTTTCCCACCTAAAATATTGCATCCCCAACTAAAATAACATCTTTCAGATAAGAAATCATTATAAATCAGTTGAATTAATAAATATGTGAAAAAACTTTATGAAATTGTGTCCTATCTTGTAACTTATTCAGATTTAATATTTTACAAGTAAGAATAGTTTTTAAAAAACATAATTACTGGAATGTATTATGTCAAACTCTTTGTACAATCAACTACAACCCTCTAGATAGATCATAATAGATGTTTGTTTTAATAGAGACTGAATGTCTCTTCTCAAAGGGTTAATATTTTATACATGTTCATATTTTAGAGGAACAATTGGCTTGAAAATTGAGGTTGATTATTCAAAACATTTCTAAAGATATTTTACAGAATTTCCATTTGGAAAAAAGATTATGTTGCCAGCAAAGTACCCAACATTAATCCCCCCAAATCATTTGAAGATTATGAAACACATGGGACAAAATTCTTCTTTAAGTGAAATAATATGGAAGCCATTCTTGGATGCTTTTTCTTAAAACACTTCTAACATATACTATGGTATTTCACACGAATGAATAAACCAAGGAACAATAACTCACTGAGGGCATTAACATCTTGATCCATATTTTGTATCTTCAAGGTATAAAACAGGTAATGTTTGTTTAAACTGACTTGTGATAGTAGAGCAACACAAATGTCAGTCTAGAAGGGGTTCAGATCCTGGCTCTGTCCCCACCGGCCTGTACGACCTTGGGCAAGTTGCCTAACCTTGCTAACGTCACATTCCCATCTGTAAAATGGGGCTTAGAATTATGTCCACAGGGTTTACCACATCATAGGGTTTGCCACACCGCCCACCACTAATAAACACTCACTGCTCTCATCAAGTGCTGATTTAGTAAGTGCTTTTGCTGATTTTAACTAACTTTTGTACTCAATGTACAAAAAAAAAAGAATGATAGATGAGTTAAACTAATATACTTGAGAGCAGTTTACAATTATGAAGTGTTATATAAATGTAACTATAATAGTCATTTGCATTCACAGAACTGCGTTTGCCAATTTGTAAACACACTGAAGCTTACTTACTAACAGCATGATATTCTCTATACTTTGTTATATTTTTCCTAAATACATATACTTTGTTTTCTTTAATATTATAAATTCTTACATAATCGAACTGTGTTAACTTTTAATGCCTCTTTGTATTCTTAAAAAGTTGCTGAAACACAAAATGATTCTGCACCCGAATTACAAAACTTCAGCCAAATCCCTAGCCAGCAAGCCAAATTGCCATAGTTCCAGTTTATATGTTAGGGCTTCCTACAAAAGCATTTGCGGTAACGTGATATAGCATAAATTCATACTCATAGAAACTTGCATTTCGAATCCAACTCAACTGCTTACTAATTGGGCAACTTATTTAAACTTTCCAAGCCTAAATTTCACTATCTGCAAAATATCTAATGTATGGATTGTGGTCAGTCAACAAACACTCATTAACCTATTTAGTCGGCACCAGACACTTTTAGGCCCAAACACTTTATTCAGTGAATAAAGCAAAGTTCCTGCTTTCATAGTTGACATGCTAATGGGAGAAGCAGACATCAAAGAAGCGAAAATAAATAAATAAACAAACAAACAAGATGCTTTCAAATAGCGATAACTGCTACGAGGAAAACAAAATGGTAAGATAGCACAATGAACTTGGGACACTATATGAGATGTTCCAGAACCCTTCGCCGAGCACTTAATTTTTGAGTATGTGATAATATGGGAGATGAGGATTCAAACAGAAGGAATAGCACATGCAAATGCCCTAAGATGAAAAAAAGCCACGTGTAGATGAGAAACAGAAAGAAGGCCAATGTGAGTGGAGTAGAATTGGGATGAGAGGAGGAAAAACTAGAAGTAGATGAAGCTCCAGTGATGAAGGGCTTTCTAAGCTATGGTAAGAGATATGAATTTTAAGTGCAATGGAGAATTTTAAGCAGATGAGTGACATGACCTCATTTACATTTTAAGATCACTCTAACTGCTAGGTAGGAAATGGATTGCAGCAGGACAGGAGTGGAGGCAGGAAGTTCAGTAAAGAGACTCTTCTATAATCCATGTCAGATGATGGTGAATTTGGACAAGTCACACAAGAGAAAGAAAAAATATGCATTTTAGAAGTGAAACCAATAGAATCCGCTTTTGTGTTTAATGGGAGTGTGCAAACGGGAAGAATCAAATGTGACCCCTAAGGTTTTAAATGAGTATGAACTGTAAAATATTCTTTACAGTGGGACAAAAACCTGCCTCTTGCGGCCACCATATATTAGTTAAAACCCTTTTCTAGGAAGTTGTAAAAGAAGTCCATTCTCACTTTCAAATGTTAGAAGATAATAATTATGTCTCCCTCAGTTTTCTTTTCTTTGTCTAAATATTGCAAATGTTTTTAATCACTACACAAGTAAGGTGGGTTTAGATCCTTTTACCACCATAATTGCTTACTTCTGAATGCCTTTCATTCTGGTTATATATTTTTCCATGAACAGTATTCACCAATAAAGAAACAAACAAAAATAGATGGGTTCTAACCATCACAAAGCAGAATTTGCTTTTCACATTCTTCATCCTAAACAATAGTTTTCCGTTAATGTTTTTTTGACAGGCACTTCATAGTTATTGTCCCTCAAATTCCAGTTGGGGTGATGAGATGAGGATTTATGATGAAATAAGCTAGAATAAAACGAAGACCATAAGAAAAGCATCAGTGGACACGTGGGGACAAGTTCAGATGTAGATATGGGGGGGTCAAGAATGGCTTTCATAGTGGAATTTCTAAAAAAAAAAAATTTGAGTAAAAGAAAAAGTGCTGAGAGGTGGCAATGGCGGAAACTGAATAAAGAAAAAGTTAATAGTGTGAGCAATGTGGGGGCATAATAGTTCAGTCTGCTGTCATATGGGGTGGGGGGGACCACTGAGTAATGAGGCCACAAAGTGAAAGCAGTGCTGTGTTGTGGAGGTCACAAACATGGTAATGAGGAATCCATCTGTAGTTTGTTAGACAAAGGGACGCAGCTGGGGACTTTGCTATTGTTATTTCTAAACCAATAGATGGAATTTCCCTTTGAGAAGATTAATCTCGTAGCAGATTTATTTAAGTGAGGAAAGAGAGAAGAGAACACTGAATTCCTACAGTGGTTCAAGAAGAAAGTACTGTGGGGTTAAACGAGGCCTTTAGGGAGGGGAACGAAGGAGAGGTACAAACCGTAGAAAGAATAGTAGAAACAGAATTTCCAGGTCTCTGTAACTATTCAGACGGAAAGTACAAACTAGGAAGAGGAAGAAAACGTGCCTTCTCACAAAGATGAAACCGAGATTTTATACCAAAACATCACTCTTCCAAATCTATCTCGATTACAGATTTAGAGATACATAATTACTTTTTTAGACTTCCTATCACACATATCTTTATAGCATAGAAAAAGTAACTAAAAATTCCTGCTAAATCATAAGGTTTGGGCCCGTAGAGGGAATGGTAGAAAATAAAATCTTATAGCTTAGAAATAAAAGCTATCTTTAGACTAGTACAGTTTCAATGACTATTTTAAACCCTCAAAGCTCTGCTGTCCTGTTCCGCGGGAAGAACTGTGACCACACGAGGAACACTCCCCCCCACCCCCGCCCCCGAAGCTGGAACTGGAACTCCAATGGAAAGTACAACACGGAATAATCGGACTTGGGCTCAAAGTGCTTTGTGTCTCAGTTTTTAAGCATTATGAACAGCATGCCCTCTGTGCTTTGTGTCAGGCCAACAGGTGTTTTCCCACGTTGCATTTGCTAAAAACTGAGGGAGGAAGAAGAGGGGGAAAAAAGGAGGAGAAAGAGAGAAAGAAGGAAGAAAAGGAGGAAGAGGGAAGACTGCCTTCAAGTGTAACATATAGAAATATGCTTGGCAGCTGAGATAATATATTCCTATGTAAAAAATAATACCATCATATTTCTTTGCTTTTCCTTTGGATTTTTGTCTTCTAATGATTAGTCTATTTCCCAGTTGATTTGGTCAAAAAAAAAATGCTTTATAACTTGAAAAGTATACTATTAAAAGCTCAGAAGTTATATAAAAGCATGAACAACGGAACCAGATTCATCTGTAAATTCCTCACTCAGAGATAACCAGTGTTAATGTTTTATTTATATCCTTCTGGACATTTTGCTGTGTATCTTTTTAAAATAAAAACTAGGTTCTCTTCTGTGCCCTTCTTTATTTTTGACACAATACCTACTGTGGCGTCTTCCTTCATTTCTACCCTTCCCTTTCTGAACCATTCAGTCCTAAAACCTTAAGGAGGAAAGTTAAGTATCAGTGCTGGGCAATGAGTGCTCCAAAGCCCAGGTGATCCAGGGTGTTTGAGCCCCAGAAAAGTGGAAGTGCCTGTGTTGGAGGCTGCCCGGAGTAGAGAATCAAAACTTGGGTGAGGTGAGGAAGGCGTCCACGCTGAAGGACAGCCCGGCAGAGGCGTCAAAGGTGATAACAGTATTCATGAGACTGAGTGATGCATCATAGAGAGTCAGAGGCCAAGCTGGGTGGAGATGATGTCCCTCAGAGGAGCGGGCAGCCTGACCTAGACTGTGGGAGCCTCCACGAGAGAGTGTCAGAGGCCAAACTGCCAGAGGACACATCCTTGTGGGGTGTGGCCCTGTGTGAGTGCCTCAGCCCAAGTGGGCTGTGAAGGAAGTGTGTGGAAGCTTTAAAGTTATTGGTTTATTTAAGAGAACCAGCATCCCTGTCTGTTAAAGGCCACTGAGTCAGCTCCAATGGTGACCCTATGAGTGCGTGATGTCCACAATGTCCCATCCACATGGCCCAGCTCAGCCCCCATAGACTCATGCCTATAGCTTTGTTTATGGAGTCAATCTATCTCTTATTTGGTCTCCCTCTTTTCCTGCTGCCTTCTGTTTTTCCCAGCATTGCTGTCTTTTCCAAAGAACCTGCCTTCTCATGATGTGCCTGCAGTAGGCTAGCTTGTTTTGTCATTTTTGCCTCTAGCGATGTCCAGCATCCTAACATATAGAATCTTTCAATCCAGAAATAGTATATATTTCCATTTATTAAAATCTTTTGTATCCCTCAAAATATTCTTACAGTATATTCTCTCATGTTTCTTATTAAGTTTTCCCTTAAGTGTTTAACATTTTTATTGCTATTGTGAATGGTATCTTTTTCAGTGTATTCTCTGTTTCTTGTTGGTATACAAAATAATCTAACAGGTTTAATACTTTTTTACAATTAATCACCTGAATAAATTCTTTTAGTCTCTTAGTTCTAATAATTTTCAATTGATCTTGCTTTCTAAGTTATTCAAATAAAACTTGAGCAGTCATTAAATTTGTCAATATAAGACTACTTTGGTAAAATTGCAGATGGGAAAAGACTAAAAAAATTAAGTGATCATAATCAGTTAAATCATTTATTTGTTTGCCAAATATTTACTGAACACATACTATAGCTCGAGCCAAGTTACCTAATCTAGATAATTCTGTTTCCACAACTGTAAAATGTAAAACAATGAACTTATCTAAGGATTGAGATAATGGATGAAAATTGCTTAGCATTGCACATAAGTGCTCAATAAATGGCAGCAGTGATGACGCACACTATAAGCACCCCTTCCCAGTGCCTGAGGGACCACCATGAGATGAGAGCCCTCTGATTCTGAAGTCCAGACAAGTCTGTATTTCTTTTCTCTCCTCCACTCTGCCATCTGTAGGATGGTCCTAATTCACTACAAGAATGGAGGTGGGAGGGAGAAATCTATGAGAAATTCTTTCTAGAATCTACTAACCCTTACCACTTGTAATTTCTGAAGCCTTCTGTATATAACAGACCCTCAATAAATACTGATGAATTTCAAACGAAACTGGAAAACTAACAACCCTTATAAAGTCCTAGAACCATAAAAAAGTATTAATAAGTCATGCTGCTCAATAGAACAAGACAATTCTGAATGAAATCTGAAATAAACTAAACGTACTCCTATAAAATCTCACTGAGTTAGTGTAAAGTACCATATGCAATAGTAAATATAAGTTTAGAAATAGAACGATTAAATAATAAAATAAATAAACTTTAAATTATTTTTAAAAGAAATATAATTATTATGATCCCTCCCAAAAAGAATGTAACATTCTGAATCAGCTGATCATTGCTCTTCGGCTTTACAAAAACCATACCTGCTTTCTTATTAAAGTATACACTAAAAATCTGTTTGTATCACTTATTAGCCAAAAGCCCAATTTCTTTAACAAAATTAATTAAGTCCAACACTCAAACTTACCCACTTCAGCCAAGGTTCTGATACAAGACTCCACTGAAGCTTTCTGTGACGGGTTTGGCCAGGTACAATTGTAAATTCTGAAGGCAGATTGCAGTAGCTGAATAAAAACTGGCTGATGTGTCTGCAAAGAGAAATTAGGAAGGAAAATAGGCCACTAAACCATTAACACTCCTGATACATTTTCTATGCATTATCTAAAAGGCTCATCAAAATAAAACACAATACAGTCTTTTGAGTTTCAGTGCCATTTAATGCTTTTATTCTACAAATATTTATTACATTCCCGTTCATGAAAGGCATGTGTCAGATGCTATAAAAAGTCAATTATGTGCATTTTAACTGTGTTCTTAATCAGAAAAATATAGAATTTCTTGAAACCAATGACATGAATTTAAGTATTTTTTTAAATACTCGCTAAATTATTTTCAAGTACAAATAGAGCTGGTGTTCTTGGTTTATTTGTTTGACTGTGTGTTCTAGTTTTATACGATGGGCAAGTAGAAGAAGCAACAAATTTGACCTACAAAAAACAATTTCATATGGTTCTAACAGTTTAAAAGTTTTTTTCTAAAGCAAGTATAATTGACATTATACTTTGATAAGAACAATACATGATCGCTATAAAATATTTAAAAAACATGGAAATGAAAATTACCAATAATCTTACTATGTAGGGATAATTAGTATCAAAATTTTAAAGATACTTTACTGAGTTCTTCTACGTATATATGCATATATATTCTTTACACACTCAAATTTAGGTAATATTATAATGCAATTCTGTGGCCTGTATCACTTAACAATTACTTCATGATCATTTTCCTAATCATCAATATTTCTTTTAAAACATGGCTTTTAATAAGCCATCCTACAGATATACGATATTTAGCTATCTCCTATCTGTAGTTGATGTTAATTTTTAAGTATTATAAATACTCAAATGAAAATCTTGGTATATAAAAACTCTGCTAAATCTTTCAGGACAAATTACTAAAGTGGAATTATTGAGTCGAAATGCCTATCCATTTAAAGAATCATGTCATTTATTTCAACACTTGGCAAACAGTGAATATACAGAATGAAAGTTACTGTTATGTTTCAAGGGTGAGCAAGGATAATTCAATTTGAAGATGGGGCCTCCTTATTTAAAATAAAGTGTGGTAAACTCAGAAGGTGGAGCATAATAGTAAATAATACAAGAGAAGAGTCATCTTCAGAAGTGTAGGAAATGACTTCCGGACAAGATTAAAGTTTTTCCTACCCCAATAAAGTAAATAAAATATGTGTGGCAGAATGCTTTTGAATTTGTTTCTTTAAGTTACCTGGAGGCTGGTACTGTTGTCTGAAAAAGGAGAATTAAAGAAGCCGCTCACAATGTTCATTATTGACTCAGTAACACACTTCTCCAAGAAGGTGTCTGCGTGCTTCCTGTCTGTGGTTGTGTTGCAAACCTGGAGGGGAACATAAGAAAACTCAATAATTTCTGTCATATCTTTGAGCTATAATTCAATGCTGGAATCTTCTAAAAATTATTCTGAAATGATTGTTTATAACATTTTTTAAAGTTACTTTGAATAGAAACGCTTCTGCCTAAAATCCAGTAACATTTTATCATTCTACAGTAGCTTCTCCTTTAAGTTTGCTTATCATTTCATCCTTGGCCCAGAATTCATTCGCAGACCCCAGTCCCTTCTTCCTGATCTGCATCTCCCAACTCTTGGACACAACTTTCTCTCTCCATCCCCAAGCTTGGCTTTCCACTGAATATGAGGAAGTCAAAAAGGAAACAGCCATTGTAAGTATAAGAAAGTGGTGAATGTGATTAATAGTGATTTATATCTCTACACATTTTCACTTATAATACCAAGCTCAATTTGCAGGATATAAACACAGAAAGTATTTGGAAAGGAAAACAAAAAGCTAAAAGAAGATAAAATATTTTCCAATAATTTTGACTTTTTCATCCACAGATTTATCTGGGAAGCATGGAAGTGTGTGTCTGTGGGCTTTCTCAGAATAAGCAAAGCAAGGACAGACAATACCAAAGCTGAAGATAAATCAGAATAGAACACAAACTATGATCATTATATGTGAGTAAATGAGGCAGAAATTAGTCATTTTGCTAAACAAACTGTAAATTTACAAGTATAATAGGGTAGAAAAATTGCAAAAGCTATGATACATGATTAAAAACAAATGAAAAAAAAGATGGGTGATGAAAAGACAAGAAACATGGAGATAAAAAGAAGAGAAATATGGGGGGGGAGAGTACACAGCGTGAGAAAAACTGGGGCAGAATAAGAAATTGAAACATTCACAAAATTATGGTGGCTAAATATGGTGACCACATGTTCCAGATGTTCTTAAACAATCTGAATTTTTATGTAATTTTTTTCTCTTCCATAAGATGATTGATCAAAAGAAGTAAATGTAATTTAATGTGATATTGCTTTAAAAACTTTCACACAAATAAATTCACAAAAGAGAAAAATTCCCTTCTCAAACCACATGTCCCAATGTTTTGGTTTGGAAAATAACAGTATTTGCTGGATGGAAGTAGAAGAAAGGGCAGAGGGTTTGTTTTGCCTCCCATTAGGGCAGTTCACTTTTATCTCATCTATTAAATGACACCTACCTGAAGGGATTGTATTAGAACTAATCTCACAGTTATTATAAGGAACAGTGTCATTAAAGGAAATAAATTATCTGAAATTATATAATCTTTTAGTTTTGTTCCAGCATATAACATAGTGCCTGGCATATACAAGATGTTCAATAAATACTGTGAAATAAATGAATCAGTTAATTAATTTGAAAAGTGGAAAAATAAAAAAGGACTCATTTTGTTTAGGTTAACTTTGAGTTAGGCTATATTTGTAAAACATCTAACCGAGGACTAACATAAAATTGATTTTCCCCTGATGGATATGAAATAGGATTTATTTCATTTGGTATCTTTCCAACACTGGTTTTTATAGTGAAATGTTCTGATCTGTAGGATAAAAGTATATTAAGGTGGAATAGGTAGCAGACCAATTCTACCATAACCAGCCCAAATAACCTTCATCCAATGACTTTTCACACAATTGTGTGGGGCTCTCCAGAGCTCTTATAGTATCACAGTGGATTACCTGCAAATGTGCATTTGCTAAAGAACTAACCAGATATGCTTTAGTCAGTAGATGAATAAAAGTAAGCTATTTCTAGATAAAGGCTTCCCTCAAAATCCCGGGTAATAAAAAGTTTGGGTTTAAAAAAAAAATGTTTAAAGAAATTCGCCAAAATGTCAGACAAATGAATTTTTACAGCTACAAATATTCCACTGAGGAACTGGAAAAGTTTTAGGTACTAAATTATATGTATTTTAGTTACTAAAATACATATAATTTATAAATTATTATATATTTATTACATCAAATTTATTTGTCTTCATTTAAGCACAATCACTACATAGGTATAATCGAGATTTTTTTTCTGATTTAAGTTCTGTTGTAAATAATTTTAATGTATCTTCATCAAAATATAAATTAGAGTATAATTGTTTTCAAAGTGTATATAATTTGAATATATTATCACTAGAAATATAAATTAAATAGAATATAAAAAATTTTTTAAAAACAAGTCTGGGTTTACAAAACTATGTGGAACCTATTCCTCAATTCATTTGGGCAAGAAATTCATATACTACTTCAAGATATTATTTCTGTACAGATAAATAACATTTTCACCTCTAGAGCCTTGCATCCTATGCTGTAATATCAAGGATGGGCAAGAAACATAAGCTACTTTTCTTATTAAAATCCTTAAAAACTTTTCAGAGAAAAACTAATAAATGACAATATTCTTTCTCCAGTCATTTATTTATGTTTACTACCTCTTTTTAAGATTGGAAATAGCTCAGATAAAATCATAACACTTTACATTAACTTTTTATGTTTAATACATATGTTTTTAAAGTTTCATTCTGTTTGCACATATTATTCACATACCATTATTTCCTATAAAACATTCCCATGTACTCTCATTATCTAAATATTTTAAAAAGCTATATTTATTCTATCATTCTAATGCACAATCATGCTTTAATTCATTTTTGGAATGAGTTAAGGTACACATAACCAAAAATACAATACAAATGATTTTATTTTCTCAGTTATTTCATTCTTTTGTGTGATTAATTTCCCTTTTTTCTATTAAAAAGAATTGGGCAAAATTATTATTTTTACTTTCAGATTCAGTTTTTGGGTATATTTCACCAAAAGAGGAATCAACAGTAAAAGTATATACAGTTTTATAGTACTTGCTGGGCTGATCTTCTAAAATAATAAATGTACTATGCTATCAACAGCCTATCTGTGGATACACGGGATGTTCTCTCATTACCACCAACGAGCTCTTGCTCTCAGGCTCTGGCTGGGTTCAGCTGATGCGAGGCACTGGCAGATCAGAGTGAAAGAGAAAGAAGGCAGGTACCTATTCTGCCTCTGCCTCTGCCTCTGCCTCTGCCTCTGC